>NW_020701832.1:0-5404 GCF_002925995.2 Terrapene triunguis | reverse complement strand
TCAAGGCTACCCAGGGAAGGGAATTAGCACATTGGGAGTGGTGGCAGCGGTCCAGATCTAAGCTGGTAGTTAAGCTTAGAAGTTTTCAAGCAGGCCCCCACATCTATACCCTAAAGTTCAGAGTGGGGAAGGAGCCTTGACATGGTGGCAGAGTGGTGGGATCATTTTAAACCAAAAGCCAGTAAGATTTTTTTTCTCCTTTCTAGCTGCTTAGAAAGCAGAGCTGAAGGTAGATGCATATCTGATCTCTCCTTGCCTGAATGCAGAGGTGTTAAGTTTTTTTAACAAGGGTCTTTGTTAAGAGAAGGGTTCAAGCAGTGAGCAAATAGCTGGCAAAAGGAATTTACAAGCTGAATTGTTGTTTTTCTTTCTACCTCTCGGGGATAGCTAATTAGAAAGTCTCTGTTAACTAAGCAGCCCTGAGCTGAGTGCATCCCAGTTTCAGTGAACTGCAGAGGGGGTGTGACCCAACCCAACAAAGCAGGAAAATGAGTACCAGTGACACCGCTACTAAACTAGAGCTGGCCAGACTGGCAGCAGAAGAAAGTGAAAAAAATCATAAGAGACTGCTCGAAATAAAAGAACTCGAGAAAGCAGCTACTGAAAGAGAAGAGAAAGCCAAAGAGGATGCCCACAAAAGAGCTATGGAGGAAAAACAAAAAGAGATGGAGCTGAAAGAAAAAGAGATGGAGCAAAAAGAAAAAGAGATGGAGGAGAGGGAAAAAGAGAGGAAGCATGAACTGGAATTAGCAAGGGGTAGGCCGGATATACCAGCCAACCCTAACAACCCCTCTCCAGGTACCGCTTCCCATCCCAGAAAATTCCCCACCTACAAGGCAGGCGATGATACTGAGGCCTTCTTAGAAAATTTTGAAAGGGCCTGCCTTGGGTACAGCATCACTACAGACCAGTACGTGGTAGAGCTGAGGCCGCAGCTCAGTGGACCCTTAGCAGAGGTGGCGGCTGAAATGCCTAAGGAACACATGAACAGTTATGAACTTTTTAAAAACAAGGCCAGAATCAGAATGGGGCTAACACCTGAGCATGCCTGTCGGCGGTTCAGAGCCCTAAGGTGGAAACCTGATGTGTCATTTACCCGACATGCCTACCACATTGGGAAAAATTGGGATGCCTGGATATCAGGAGCAAGTGTTAAATCTACAGAAGAGTTGCCCTTCTTAATGCAAATGGAGCAGTTTTTAGAGGGTGTTCCTGAGGAAATAGAAAGGTACATCCTAGATGGGAAGCCCAAAACTGTAACCGAGGCAGGGGAGATTGGAGCCAAATGGGTGGAGGTGGCAGAAAAGAAAAAAACTAGTAGCAGTTGGAGCGAATATCAGAAGTGACAACCCGAAACAAAACCTTACCACCGGGGACAACCCAAGGCCCCACCTACATCCCAAGGGAAACCCCAGACGCCTTCTCAGCCCACCACACCAGTCTCCACCAACCAACATCGCCCCGGTGATACCTTAGCAGGGCGATGTTTTAAATGTAATGAACTGGGACATATAAAGGCCCACTGCCCCAAGAACCCCAACCGATTACAGTTCATTACACCACAATCACACCAAAGATCCCCAGGCCCAGATGCCTCTCAAATACCCTCAGAGCGAAGGGAAACCTTGAGAGTGGGCGGAAAGAAGGTTATCGCGTGGAGGGACACTGGGGCACAAGTGTCAACTATCCACCAATCCCTAGTGGACCCCAAACTCATCAACCCGGAGGCTCCGGTGATCATGTCACACTCTGTAACCTTGCCTACAGCCAAGTTGCATGTCCAGTACAAGGGCTGGTCAGGAATGTGGACTTTTGCAGTCTATGACAATTATCCCATCCCCATGCTGCTGTGGGAAGACTTGGCCAACAATGTGAAGCTAGCCAAGAGGGTGGGAATGGTCACCTGCAGCCAGGCTAAGCAAGCTTTCACACCCATCCCTGTTCCTGAGCCGTCCACCAGGACCCCGTCTGTGTTATCAGAGACCCAGACAGAGGTGGTGGAACCGGATCCCCTGCCAACGACTGCAACAGCCATAGTGGATCCAATCCCAGAGACCCAGCCAAAGCCAGTCCCAGAACCGGAACTGGCAACACAACCAGCGCCAGAACCATTGCCAGCACTGAGTACAGCGTTTGCAAACCTGTCTACAACTCCAACGCCAGAGGGCACCAGCGAGCCTGAACTGGCAGAAACAGTAGATAACCCTATCCAAGAGGCTCAGCCAGAGCCTGAAATACCACATAGTGCACCAGCGGACAGTGGTTCACAGTCAACGGAAACAGCCCCAGCACCTGCATCACTTCCAGAGGGACCAAGCCCAAGTCCACAGTCCAAGGAGGAACTGATGTCTCCAGCATCAAAAGAACAGTTCCAGGCCGAGCAGGAAGCAGATGACAGCCTTCAGAAAGCTTGGGCGGCGGCACGGAGCACCCCCCGCCTCTCAGCTCTTCTAAGCGATCCCGGTTTGTTGTAGAACAAGGACTTTTATACAAGAAGACTCTTTCTGGAGGGCACCAGGAAGACTGGCATCCTCAAAGACAGTTGGTAGTTCCCACTAAGTATCGGGTAAAGCTCTTGAGCTTAGCCCATGATCATCCCAGTGGCCATTTTGGGGTGAACAGAACCAAAGACCGGTTGGGGAAGTCCTTCCACTGGGAGGGAATGGGCAAGGACGTTGCTAATTATGTCCGGTCTTGTGAGGTGTGCCAATGCGTGGGAAAGCCCCAA
Organism: Terrapene triunguis; assembly: GCF_002925995.2. Lineage (NCBI taxonomy): Eukaryota > Metazoa > Chordata > Testudines > Emydidae > Terrapene > Terrapene triunguis. The sequence goes on along the minus strand of NW_020701832.1, from coordinate 2,676 downwards.
GTCCAGGTCAAAACCCCTCTCCAGTCACTACCCATAATTGAGGTCCCATTTCAGCGAGTAGCTGTGGATATTCTGGGTCCTTTCCCAATGAAGACACCCAGAGGAAAGCAGTACATACTGACTTTCATGGATTTTGCTACCCGATGGCCGGAAGCAGAACCCTTAAGCAACACCAGGGCTAAAAGTGTGTGCCAGGCATTAGCAGACATTTTTGCCAGGGTAGGTTGGCCCTCCGACATCCTTACAGATTCGGGAACTAATTTTCTGGCAGGGACCATGAAAAACCTGTGGGAAGCTCATGGGGTGAATCACTTGGTTGCCACCCCTTACCACCATCAAACCAATGGCCTGGTGGAGAGGTTTAATGGAACTTTGGGGGCCATGATACGTAAATTCGTAAATGAACACTCCAATGATTGGGACCTAGTGTTGCAGCAGTTGCTTTTTGCCTACAGGGCTGTACCACATCCCAGTTTAGAGTTTTCATCATTTGAACTTGTGTATGGCCACGAGGTTAAGGGGCCATTACAGTTGGTGAAGCAGCAATGGGAGGGGTTTACACCTTCTCCAGGAACTAACATTCTAGACTTTGTAAGCAACCTACAAAGCACCCTCCGACACTCTTTAGCCCTTGCTAAAGAAAACCTAAAGGATGCTCAGGAAGAGCAAAAGGCCTGGTATGATAAACATTCCAGAGAACGGTCCTTCAAAGTAGGAGACCAAGTCATGGTCTTAAAGGCGCTCCAGGCCCATAAAATGGAAGCGTCGTGGGAAGGACCATTCACGGTCCAGGAGCGCCTAGGAGCTGTTAACTATCTCATAGCATCCTCCATCTCCAACATAAAGCCTAAGGTATACCATGTTAATTCTCTTAAGCCCTTTTATTCCAGAGAATTAAAGGTTTTCCAGTTTACAGCCCAGGAAAAGATGACGCGGAGTGGCCTGAAGGTGTCTACTACGAAGGAAAAAGTGACGGTGGCGTGGAAGAGGTGAACCTCTCCACGACCCTTGGACGCCTGCAGCGACAGCAGATCAAGGGGTGTGCACTAGCTTTGCGCCAATGTTCTCAGCCACTCCAGGACGGACCGAACGGGCATACCACTCCATTGACACAGGTAATGCTCACCCAATTAGAACCCCACCCTACCGGGAGTCACCTCATGCCCAAACTGTTATAAAAAGGGAGATCCAGGACATGCTACAGATGGGTATAATCCGCCCCTCTAAGAGTGTATGGGCATCTCCAGTGGTTCTAGTTCCCAAACCAGATGGGGAAATACGCTTTTGCGTGGACTACAGTAAGCTAAATGCTGTAACTCATCCTGACAACTATCCAATGCCACGCACAGATGAGCTATTGGAGAAATTGAGACATGCCCAATTCATCTCTACCTTAGACTTAACCAAGGGATACTGGCAAGTACCACTAGATTAACCCGCCAAGGAAAGGTCAGCCTTCGTCACCCAGGCAGGGGTGTATGAATTCAATGTACTCCCTTTCGGGCTGCGAAATGCACCCGCCACCTTCCAAAGACTTGTAGATGGTCTCCTAGCGGGACTGGGAGAATCTGCAGTTGCCTACCTCTATGATGTGGCCATTTTTTCTGATTCATGGGCAGAACACCTGGAGCACCTGGAAAAAGTCTTCGAGCGCATCAGGCAGGCAGTACTAACTGTTAAGGCTAAAAAGTGTCAAATAGGCCAAAAGAGAGTGACTTACCTGGGGCACCAGGTGGGTCAAGGAACTATAAATCCCCTACAGGCCAAAGTGGATGCTATCCAAAAGTGGCCGGTTCCAAAGTCAAAGAAACAGGTCCAATCCTTCTTAGGCTTGGCCGGATATTATAGGCGATTTGTACCACACTACAGCCAAATCGCCGCCCCACTGACAGACCTAACCAGAAAGAAACAGCCAAATACAGTTCAGTGGACTGATGAGTGTCAAAAGGCCTTTAACCAGCTTAAGGCGACACTCATGTCTGACCCTGTGCTAAGGGCCCCAGACTTTGACAAACCGTTCCTAGTAACCACAGATGCGTCTGAGCGGGGTGTGGGAGCAGTTTTAATGCAGGAAGGACCAGATCAAGAATTCCATCCTGTCGTGTTTCTCAGCAAGAAACTGTCTGAGAGGGAAAGCCACTGGTCAATCAGCGAAAAGGAATGCTACGCCATTGTGTACGCGCTGGAAAAGCTACACCCATACGTTTGGGGACGGCGTTTCCAACTACAAACCGACCATGCTGCGCTAACGTGGCTTCATACCGCCAAGGGGAATAACAAAAAACTTCTTTGGTGGAGTTTAGCTCTCCAAGATTTTCATTTTGAAATACAACACATTTCAGGAGCTTCTAACAAAGTGGCTGATGCACTCTCTCGGGAAAGTTTCCCAGAATCAACTGGTTAAAAATTGTTCTTGGAATGTGGGATGTATTGTTAGTTTTTATATAATCAGTAGTATGTCTAAAGGTGCATGTGTCTTATTAACTCTGTTTTCTCCTAGAGCTCCAGGAAGAAATCACAGCCAGTGTGGAACTGGCTGTCCAACACTATCTGTGATTTGGGGGGCGTGTCATAACTATAAAGGGAAGGGTAACAGCCCTCCTGTGTACCATACTATAATCCCTCCTGGCCAGAGACACCAAAATCCTTTTACCTGTAAAGGGTTAAGAAGCTCAG
>NW_020701831.1:0-5354 GCF_002925995.2 Terrapene triunguis | reverse complement strand
CCCTACATTTGAACCCTAAAGTTCAAAGTGGGGATCCAGCCTTGACATGGTGGCATAGCGGTGGAGATCATTTTAACCCAAAAGCCAGTAAGAGATTTTTTTTTTCCTTCTAGCTGCTTGGAGAGCAGAGCTGAAGGTAGATGCATATCTTATCTCTCCTTGCCTGAAGGCAGAGGTGTTAAGTTTTTTTTTAACAAGGGGCTTTGTTAAGAGAAGGGTTCAATCAGTGAGCAAACTTTGAACTGGTAAAGGCAATTTACAAGTTGAATTGTTTTTTTTTCTTTTTACATCCTCGGGAGTAGCTTGTTAGAAAGTCTCTGTTAACTCAGCAGCAGCCACAGCTAAGTACATCCCAGTTTCAGTCAACTGCAGAGGGGGTGACCCAGCACAGGAAAACCAGGAAAATGACTACCAAAGAAGAAAAAGCTAAAGAGGAGGCCCACAAGAGAGCTATGGAGCTGAAAGAAAAAGAGATAGAGCTGAGAGACAGAGAAGAGAAAGCCAAAGAGGGGGCCCACAAGAGAGAGATGGAGCTGGAGAAAGCCAAAGAGGGGGCCCACAAGAGAGAGATGGAGCTGAGAGCCAGAGAAAAGAAAGCCAAAGAGGAGGCCCACAAGAGAGAAATGGAGCTGGAAAAAGCCAAACAGGAGGCCCATGAAAGAGAAGAAAAAGCCAAACAGGAGGCCCATGAAAAAGAAGAAAAAGCCAAACAGGAGGCCCATAAAAGAGAGATGGAGCTAAAAGAAAAAGAGATGGAACTGGAAGCAGCAAGGACTAGGCAGGATGCATCAGACCATCCTAACAACTCCTCTCCAGGTACCACTTCCCATCCCAGGAAATTCCCCACCTACAAGGCAGGCGATGATACTGAGGCCTTCTTAGAAAATTTTGAAAGGGCCTGCCTTGGATACAGCATCCCTCCACCCCAGTACATGGTAGAGCTGAGACCGCAGCTCAGTGGACCCTTAGCAGAGGTGGCGGCTGAAATGCCTAAGGAACACATGAACAGTTATGAACTTTTTAAAAACAAGGCCAGACTCAGAATGGGGCTAACACCCGAGCATGCCCGTCGGCGGTTCAGAGCCCTAAGGTGGAAACCAGATGTGTCATTTACCCGGCATGCCTACCACATTGACAAAAATTGTGATGCCTGGGTATCAGGAGCAAATGTTAAATCTCTGGAAGATCTGCTTTCCCTAGTAAAAATGGAGCAGTTTTTAGAGGGTGTTCCTGAGGAAATAGAAAGGTACATCCTAGATGGGAAGCCCAAAACTGTAACCGAGGCGGGGGAGATTGGAGCCAAATGGGTGGAGGTGACAGAAAAGAAAAAAGCTAGTAGCAGTTGGAGCAAATATCAGAAGGGGCAAGCCGAAACAAAACCTTACCACCGGGGACAACCCAAGGCCCCACCCACATCCCAAGGAAAACCCCAGACGCCTTCTCACCCCACCACACCAGTCTCCATCAACCAACATCGCCCCGGTGATACCTTAGCAGGGCGATGTTTTAAATGTAATGAACTGGGGCATATAAAGGCTCACTGCCCCAAGAACCCTAACCGATTACAGTTCATTACACCCCAATCACACCAAAGATCCCCAGACCCAGATGCCTCTCTCATACCCTCGGAGCGAAGGGAAACCTTGAGAGTGGGCGGAAAGAAGGTTATCGCTTGGAGGGACACTGGGGCACAAGTGTCAACTATCCACCAATCCCTAGTGGACCCCAAACTCATCAACCCGGAGGCTACAGTGACAATTCAACCCTTCGTGTCACAGTCTGTAACCTTGCCTACAGCCCAGTTGCATGTCCAGTACAAGGGCTGGGCAGGAATGTGGACTTTTGCAGTCTATGACAATTATCCCATCCCCATGCTGCTGGGGGAAGACTTGGCCAACCATGTGAAGCTAGCCAAGAGGGTGGGAATAGTCACCCGCAGCCAGGCTAAGCAAGCTTCCACCCCCATCCCTGTTCCTGAGCCGTCCACCAGGGCCCCGTCTGTGTTACCGGAGACCCAAACACAGGTGGTGGAACCGGATCCCCTGCCAACGACTGCAACAGCCGTAGTGGATCCAATCCCAGAGACCCAGCCAAAGCCAGTCCCAGAACCGGAACTGGCAACGCAACCAGCACCAGAACCATTGCCGGCACTGAGTCCAGCGCTTGCAAACCCGTCTACAACTCCAATGCCAGAGGGCACCAGCGAGCCTGAACTGGCGGAAGCAGCAGATAACCCTACCCAAGAGGCTCAGCCAGAGCCTGAGATACCACATAGTGCACCAGCGGACAGCGGTTCACGGTCAGTGGAAACAGCCCCAGCACCTGCATCGCTTCCAGAGGGACCAAGCCCCAGTCCACAGTCCAAGGAGGAACTGATGTCTCCAGCATCAAGGGAACAGTTCCAGGCCGAGCAGGAAGCAGATGACAGCCTTCAGAAAGCTTGGGCGGCGGCACGGAGCACCCCACCGCCTCTCAGCTCTTCTAACCGATCCCGGTTTGTTGTAGAACAAGGACTTTTATACAAGGAAACTCTTTCTGGTGGGCACCAGGAAGACTGGCATCCTCAAAGACAGTTGGTGGTTCCCACTAAGTATCGGGTAAAGCTCTTGAGCTTAGCCCATGATCATCCCAGTGGCCATTCTGGGGTGAACAGAACCAAAGACCGGTTGGGAAAGTCCTTCCACTGGGAGGGAATGGGCAAGGACGTTGCTAATTATGTCCGGTCTTGTGAGGTGTGCCAACGAGTGGGAAAGCCCCAAGACCAGGTTAAAGCCCCTCTCCAGCCACTACCCATAATTGAGGTCCCATTTCAGCGAGTAGCTGTGGATATTCTGGGTCCTTTCCCAAAGAAGACACCCAGAGGAAAGCAGTACGTACTGACTTTCATGGATTTTGCTACCCGATGGCCGGAAGCTGTACCCTTAAGCAACACCAAGGCTAAAAGTGTGTGCCAGGCATTAGCAGACATTTTTGCCAGGGTAGGTTGGCCCTCCGACATCCTTACAGATTCGGGAACTAATTTCCTGGCAGGGAACATGAAAAACCTGTGGGAAGCTCATGGGGTGAATCACTTGGTTGCCACCCCTCATCACCATCAAACCAATGGTCTGGTGGAGAGGTTTAATGGAACTTTGGGGGCCATGATACGTAAATTCATAAATGAACACTCCAATGATTGGGACCTAGTGTTGCAGCAGTTGCTTTTTGCCTACAGGGCTGTACCACATCCCAGTTTAGGGTTTTCACCATTTGAACTTGTGTATGGCCGCGAGGTTAAGGGGCCATTACAGTTGGTGAAGCAGCAATGGGAGGGGTTTACGCCTTCTCCAGGAACTAACATTCTAGACTTTGTAAGCAACCTACAAAACACCCTCCGACACTCTTTAGCCCTTGCTAAAGAAAACCTAAAGAATGCTCAGGAAGAGCAAAAGGCCTGGTATGATAAACATTCCAGAGAACGGTCCTTCAAAGTAGGAGACCAAGTCATGGTCTTAAAGGCGCTCCAGGCCCATAAAATGGAAGCGTCGTGGGAAGGACCATTCACGGTCCAGAAGCGCCTAGGAGCTGTTAACTATCTCATAGCCTCCCCCACCTCCAACATAAAGCCTAAGGTATACCATGTTAATTCTCTTAAGCCCTTTTATTCCAGAGGATTAAACGTTTGCCAGTTTACAGCCCAGGAAACAGATGACGCGGAGTGGCCTGCAGGTGTCTACTACGAAGGAACAAGGAATGGTGGCGTGGAAGAGGTGAACCTCTCCACGACCCTGGGACGTCTGCAGCGACAGCAGATCAAGGAGCTGTGCACAAGCTTTGCACCGATTTTCTCAGCCACTCCAGGACGGACCGAACGGGCATACCACTCCATTGACACAGGTAATGCTCACCCAATTAGAACCCCACCCTACCGGGAGTCACCTCATGCCCAAGCGGCTATACAAAGGGAGATCCAGGACATGCTACAGATGGGTATAATCCGCCCCTCTAACAGTGCATGGGCATCTCCAGTGGTTCTAGTTCCCAAACCAGATGGGGAAATACGCTTTTGCGTGGACTACCGTAAGCTAAATGCTGTAACTCGTCCTGACAACTATCCAATGCCACGCACAGATGAGCTATTGGAAAAATTGGGACATGCCCAATTCATCTCTACTTTAGACTTAACCAAAGGGTACTGGCAAGTACCACTAGATGAACCCGCTAAGGAAAGGTCAGCCTTCGTCACCCAGGCAGGGGTGTACGAATTCAATGTACTCCCTTTCGGGTTGCGAAATGCACCCGCCACCTTCCAAAGACTTGTAAATGGTCTCTTAGCGGGATTGGGAGAATCTGCAGTTGCCTACCTCGATGATGTGGCCATTTTTTCTGATTCATGGACAAAACACCTGGAGCACCTGGAAAAAGTCTTCGAGCGCATCCGACAGGCAGGACTAACTGTTAAGGCTAAAAAGTGTCAAATAGGCCAAAACAGAGTGACGTACCTGGGGCACCAGGTGGGTCAAGGAACTATAAATCCCCTACAGGCCAAAGTGGATGCTATCCAAAAGTGGCCGGTTCCAAAGTCAAAGAAACAGGTCCAATCCTTCTTAGGCTTGGCCGAATATTATAGGCGATTTGTACCACACTACAGCCAAATCGCCGCCCCGCTGACAGACCTAACCAGAAAGAAACAGCCAAATGCAGTTCAGTGGACTGATGAGTGTCAAAAGGCCTTTAACCAGCTTAAGGCAACACTCATGTCTGACCCTGTGCTAAGGGCCCCAGACTTTGACAAACCGTTCCTAGTAACCACAGATGCTTCCGAGAGAGGCGTGGGAGCAGTTTTAATGCAGGAAGGACCGGATCAAGAATTCCATCCTGTCGTGTTTCTCAGCAAGAAACTGTCTGAGAGGGAAAGCCACTGGTCAATCAGCGAAAAGGAATGCTACGCCATTGTGTACGCGCTGGAAAAGCTACGCCCATATGTTTGGGGACGGCGTTTCCAACTACAAACAGACCATGCTGCGCTACAGTGGCTTCATACCGCCAAGGGAAATAACAAAAAACTTCTTCGGTGGAGTTTAGCTCTCCAAAATTTTAATTTTGAAATACAACACATTTCGGGAGCTTCTAACAAAGTGGCTGATGCACTCTCCCGGGAAAGTTTCCCAGAGTTAACTGGTTAACAATTGTTCTTGGAATAAAACATTGTTAGTTTTTATATAATCAGTAGTATGTCTTATTAACTCTGTTTTCTCCTAAAACTCCAGGAAGAAATCACAGCCAGTGTGGAACCGAACGTCCAACACTATCTGTGATTTGGGGGGCGTGTCATAACTATGAAGGGAAGGGTAACAGCTCTCTGTGTACAGAGA
>NW_020701830.1:0-1540 GCF_002925995.2 Terrapene triunguis | reverse complement strand
TTACCTAATATAATGGTCCTCTGATATTAGGTGCAACTATCAGATAATTAATTAATTAATTTATTAATTAATAAAAAGCTAAGGTCCAAGGTGCCCTGAGATCTGATCCCAACTATTCCTCTGGCTTTGTTCAGGTCCTTCACAGCTCCTTTCCTCAGTTTGTCATCCGTCCAATGGGAATAATAGTTACTTGGAGGATAATTCATAATGAGTGGCGATGGTGTGGGGAAGTCATTTTTGGTTTTGGTTTTATGAAAACCTGGAGATGGAAAATATTTTTGTATGTTTTTTCAGGTTTGGGGGGAAAAGTTTTCAATATCAGAAATCTTTTCCCAAAACTAGAACATGTTTACCATAAACTTGCATTTTTACTAGAGAAGTTTATTGAAAACTAAACACTTTTCAGTCTCCAGTTTCATTTTTTTGTCCACCCCCATCCAAAAGCATCCGTGGGATGTTATAAAACAATGACATTTCCCACAAAAATATAATTTTCATTTTTGAGCAGCTTTAATAATGAGTAATTAAAATAAATTAAATGCATTTGAGTTGATGTGTGTGCAACATTCATTGCAATTTTAATTGACAGCATCTGCTTGTCATAGGAACTGTCTAACTAGGCAAGTATTCTGTCCCTGACAGTGGCCAGTACCACCTGATTCAGAGGAAAGTCTAAGAGGCCCTGTCATAACTATAAAGGAAAGGGTGGCAGCTCTCCTGTGTGCAGTGCTATGGAATCCCTCCTGGCCAGAGACTCCAAATCCTTTTACCTGTAAAGGGTTAAGAAGCTCGGGTAACCTGGCTGACACCTGACCCGAAGGACCAATAAGGGGATAAGATACTTTCAAATCTTGGGGGGGGGAAAGGCTTGTGTGTGTGCTCTTGGTTTTAAGGGGTGGTTCGCTCTTGGGACTGAGAGGGACCAGACATCAATCCAGGTTCTCCCCATCTTTCTAAACAAGTCTCTCCTATTTCAAACTTGTAAGTAAAAAGCCAGGCAAGGCGTCTTAGATTTACTTTGTTTTCTCAACTTGTAAATGTACCTTTTTACCAGAGTGTTTATCTTTGTTTACTGTACTTTGAACCTAAGACAGAGGGGGGTCCTCTGAGCTCTTTAAGTTTGATTACCCTGTAAAGTTATTTTCCATACTGATTTTACAGAGATGATTTTTACCTTTTTCTTTAATTAAAAGCCTTCTTTTTTAAGAACCAGATTGATTTCTCCTTGTTTTAAGATCCAAGGGGGTTTGGATCTGTATTCACCAGGAGTTGGTGGGAGGAAGGAGGGGGGACGGTTAATTTCTCCTTGTTTTAAGATCCAAGGGGGGTTGGATCTGTGTTCACCAGGGAATTGGTGAAAGGGTTCTCAAGGCTTCCCAGGGAGGGGATTCTTGAGATGGTGGCAGCGGGACCAAAGCTAAGCTGGTAGTTAAGCTTAGAGGTTTTCATGCAGGCCCCTACATTTGTACCCTAAAGTTCAAAGTGGGGATACAGCCTTGACAGGCCCTATAGAGGACAGTTCTCGAATAACCTGCCCATT
>NW_020701829.1:0-1118 GCF_002925995.2 Terrapene triunguis | reverse complement strand
GGTCCCGCATGATCCAGACCAAGCAGGGACCCAACCTTTGTGAGAGCAGAATAGCCCCTTCCACAGGACCAGTATCACTCAGGGCTTAACACCTCGGGACGGAAGGGGGGCAGTGTTGTGAGATCGATGGCGTGTGTAGCCTAAGGCAGCTGTTGTGTTCTTTCCGGTCGGGCTCCTCCAGCTGGGCCGTGGGGGAGCAGAGACGGGGTGTGTAAGTGATCCAGAGGCAGGTCGTCTGGCAGAGGGTCGCGAAGAGAGAGTGTTTGCTCACAGCTGTGGCGAGCACAGCAGTAAACACCTGTGCGGATGGTTCCACTTGGTTTGGATCTGCAGCTTAGGCTGGTGTCCTGCGGTGCACGAGGGCCCGGAGAGTGAGCCGCTGGGAGAGGCACTGGGCCAAGTGATGACGCGACCGGGGAGCGGAAATGCGTAAGAGAGCTGAATTCCCTGCTGAGGCCTCTGAGCCGGTAGCTTTGTTCCTCGCAACATGCACCTGCTCCCCCTTCATTTAGACCAGGTGTCAAGCCCTCCAAACCCTTTCCAAGCAGAGCCAGCCATTCGAGGGGCCAGATTTCTGGGCGAGGCCACTGGACACGTTCCAAGATATTGATGGGGGGGATGCTGGCAGTGGGGAGGCTGGGATGGAGGAACTGTCATGGGGGGCTGGAGGGGATCTTGGCAGGTGGGTTGGGGGCTTGTCACAAGGAGAGCAGGGGGATTTGGGCAGATCAGCGAGTTGGAAGGACTGGTCATGGGGACAGGGTGGATTCCGGCAGCTGGAAAGCATCACTCGAGTGAGACGCTTGCCATGAGGGTGCTGGAGGGTTGCGGCAGCCGGGGGAGGGGTTGACTCTAGTCAACAACAGGCACTGAAACTGTGACACTTGCAAAGCTGGCACCCGCCTGAAGAATCGGCGCCAGCTCACACTGTGTCCAAATGTCTCTGGCTCCGCACAGCGGGGGAGACATCTTGCGGACTGTCCCCAGCGCACCGGAGCGTCTCAGAGCTGCTGGGTCGCTGTCCCGTCCCCGGCGTGCCGGAGCGTCTCAGAGCCGCTGGGTCGCTGTCCTGTCCCCGGCGCGCCGGAGCGTCTCAGAGCCGCTGGGTCGCTGTCCCG
>NW_020701828.1:0-1013 GCF_002925995.2 Terrapene triunguis | reverse complement strand
GGTCCCGCATGATCCAGACCAAGCAGGGACCCAACCTTTGTGAGAGCGGAATAGCCCCTTCCACAGGACCAGTATCACTCAGGGCTTAGCACCTCGGGACGGAAGGGGGGCAGTGTTGTGAGATCGATGGCGTGTGTAGCCTAAGGCAGCTGTTGTGTTCTTTCCGATCGGGCTCCTCCAGCTGGGCCGTGGGGGAGCAGAGACGGGGTGTGTAAGTGATCCAGAGGCAGGTCGTCTGGCAGATGGTCGCGAAGAGAGAGTGTTTGCTCACAGCCGTGGCGAGCACAGCAGTAAACACCTGTGCGGATGGTTCCACTTGGTTTGGATCTGCAGCTTAGGCTGGTGTCCTGCGGTGCACGAGGGCCCGGAGAGTGAGCCGCTGGGAGAGGCACTGGGCCAAGTGATGACGCGACCGGGGAGCGGAAATGCGTAAGAGAGCTGAATTCCCTGCTGAGGCCCCTGAGCCGGTAGCTTTGTTCCTCGCAACATCCACCTGCTCCCCCTTCATTTAGACCAGGCGTCAAGCCCTCCAAATCCTTTCCAAGCAGAGCCAGCCATTCGAGGGGCCAGATTTCTGGGCGAGGCCACTGGACACGTTCCAAGATATTGATGGGGGGGATGCTGGGGAGACTGGGATGGAGGAACTGTCATGGGGGGCTGGAGGGGATGTTGGCAGGTGGGTTGGGGGCTGGTCACAAGGAGAGCAGGGGGATTTGGGCAGATCAATGAGTTGGAAGGACTGGTCATGGGGACAGGGTGGATTCCGGCAGCTGGAAAGCCTCACTCAAGGGGGACGCTTGCCATGAGGGTGCTGGAGGGTTGCGGCAGCCGGGGGAGGGGTTGACGCTAGTCAACAACAGGCACTGAAACTGTGACACTTGCAAAGCTGGCACCCGCCTGAAGAATCGGCGCCAGCTCACGCTGTGTCCAAATGTCTCTGGCTCCGCACAGCAGGGGAGACATCTTGCCGGAGCGTCTCAGAGCCGCTGGGTCGCTGTCCCGTCCCCGGCGCG
>NW_020701827.1:0-2037 GCF_002925995.2 Terrapene triunguis | reverse complement strand
ACAGATCCGTGGGCTTAACCGTAGTGGCATATTCACCGTGTCTCTGCTGCGACGTGAGTCACCGGCTTTGTTCCACTAAAGCGCGGTGTTTAGGAAGATTTGTCGTTAGAATAAACTCTCAGCGGTTGTGCTCTGCCTAGAACGACGTGATGTTGCCGCTCGGTAGCAATTTTTAACCCGTTCTCTTTTAACACTTGAGTATCGGTAGTGCCTTCTTATCCCAGGGTTCCGAAGCACTGTACTAAAACGGATAAGCGCGGGGGAGCTGAATGCTAAAGTGACTTGCCCAAGGTCACTCAAAGAACCGATGGCATGTTTGAAATAGAATCCGATCTCCTGCCTCTAGCTGATAGACCACACCACCTCTGTGTAGTGTCTGGCCAGTATTTGGTATATGGGAAAGGTAAACCGTCTACCAGTTTGTGTTCTGCGACCTGCTACCTCTGTCATGCAGGTTCTCCTTGGTAGGGTATTACTCTCTCAAAGCCAATAAACGCTGCAAATCCTAAAAGCAGGACCGCATCTTTGTGCAGTTGTGGGGTGGTTGGTTTTTTTTTTTTTTGGTCCCTGTATTGAATTCGCTCGCCACTATTTGAGTATTGAAAACACGCGGATGTAGGACTGACAGAAGGTATGTCAGGAAGTAGGACTGGCCAAAGATGTAGCAACTGTATACTACTTTATAGCTCTTAATAGCAAATAGAAAAAGAGATGGGTTTGCCTAGATTTTTAAGGCCAGAAAGGACCCCTGTGATTGTCTAGTCTCACCTCCTGTATAATGCAGGCCCTGACTTAAATGCCAGTTTGAACTAGATCATATCTCTTAGAAAAACATCCCGTCTTGATTTAAAAGTTGCCAGTGATGAAGACTGCACCGCGACCCTTGGTAAAATGTTCCAGTGGTAAATTTACTGCACTGTTAAAAATGTACAGCTTATTTCCGGTCTGAATTTGTCTAGCTTCATCTTCCAGCCACTGCATCTCCTTATGCCTTTGTCTGCTTGATTTGAAAAGCCCATTATCAAATATTTGTGGATACTTATGGACTGCGCTCAAGTCACCCCTTAACATTCTCTGTGCTAAGCTAAATAGATTGAGCTTCTCAAGTCTAACACTGTGTAAGGCATGTTTTCTAATCCTTCGTGGGGCTCTTGGCTGAATCTCTAGTGGCTTGAGCAAAGGTCTGGGAACCACGAACTCCTGAGTTCTAATCCCAGCTGTGATGCTGTTGCCTGTTGATGTGGGGTCAAAGTTTTAAGAGTGCAGTTTTTCAAGTGCCCACAATGGCAGCCAGAAAAAAATAAAATCACACTCCGCATTTATATGGCAGTTTGTATTCCACTAATCCTCAAACTCCCACAGGTCTCACCCCACATTTTCATAGATGGGGAAACTGAGGCACGGAGAAATTAAGGTCCGAATTTTCCAATGTGCTCAGCCCCACATTCAGGATCAGATTTTCAAGGGTGCCCAGGTCCCTTTCAAACACCAAAATCAGGGGCCAATTCCTCCCCTCCTCGCCTCAAGAGAGAATTTAGCCTATTGGTTCTGTGCTCTTTTGAAAATCTGACTCAGGAGTGTCACACTGGGTGCTGAGCACTTTGGAAAATTCGGACCTTAATTTCTCCGTGCCTCAGTTTCCCCATCTGTGAAAATGTGGGGTGAGACCTGTGGGTGTTTGAGGATTAGTGGAATACAAACTGCCATATAAATGCGGCGTGTGATTTTATTTTTTTCTTTCTTCAGCTGCTGCTTCATGCATGTGCGCACACCTCTCCTTCCCAAACCCCTCGATGTGGTTTCACTGCTTTGGTTTAAAATCACCGGGCACAAATCTCTCCATAGTTTGCTGAGAGAAATATACACAGTCTTGTTTTTAGCAACGTAGTGTTTGAGCTCATATTAAAATCAGTTGAAAACCCCCTTCTCATTGTTTAGCGTGTGTTGAATGAATTGTGCAGCTGTCTTTTTGTCCTGTGTTTTTACACACTGTGTGTGTGTGTGTGTGTGTGTGTGTGTGTGTGTGTGTGTGTGTTT
>NW_020701826.1:0-1946 GCF_002925995.2 Terrapene triunguis | reverse complement strand
ACAGATCCGTGGGCTTAACCGTAGTGGCATATTCACCGTGTCTCTGCAGCGACGTGAGTCACCGGCTTTGTTCCACTGCAGCGCGGTGTTTAGGAAGATTTCTCGTTAGAATAAACTCTCAGCGGTTGTGCTCTGCCTAGAACGACGTGATGTTGCCGCTCGGTAGCAATTTGTAACCCGTTCTCTTTTAACACTTGAGTATCGGTAGTGCCTTCTTATCCCAGGGTTCCGAAGCACTGTACTAAAACGGATAAGCGCGGGGGAGCTGAATGCTAAAGTGACTTGCCCAAGGTCACTCAAAGAACCGGTGGCATGTTTGAAATAGAATCCGATCTCCTGCCTCTAGCCGATAGACCACACCACCTCTGTGTAGTGTCTGGCCAGTATTTGGTATATGGGAAAGGTAAACAGTCTACCAGTTTGTGTTCTGCGACCTGCTACCTCTGTCATGCAGTTTCTCCTTGGTAGGTTATTACTCTCTCAAAGCCAATAAACACTGCAAATCCTAAAAGCAGGACCGCATCTTCGTGCAGTTGTGGGGTTGTTGTTGTTGTTGTTGTTGTTGTTGTTTTTGGTCCCTGTATTGAATTCGCTCGCCACTATTTGAGTATTGAAAACATGCGGATGTAGGACTGACAGAAGGTGTGTCAGGAAGTAGGACTGGCCAAAGATGTAGCAACTGTATACTACTTTATAGCTCTTAATAGCAAATAGAAAAAGAGATGGGTTTGCCTAGATTTTTAAGGCCAGAAAGGACCCCTGTGATTGTCTAGTCTCACCTCCTGTATAATGCAGGCCCTGACTTAAATGCCAGTTTGAACTAGATCATATCTCTTAGAAAAACATCCCATCTTGATTTAAAAGTTGCCAGTGATGAAGACTGCACCACGACCCTTGGTAAAATGTTCCAGTGGTTAATTTACTGCACTGTTAAAAATGTACAGCTTATTTCCGGTCTGAATTTGTCTAGCTTCAACTTCCAGCCACTGCATCTCCTTATGCCTTTGTTTGCTTGATTTGAAAAGCCCATTATCAAATATTTGTGGATACTTATGGACTGCGCTCAAGTCACCCCTTAACATTCTCTGTGCTAAGCTAAATAGATTGAGCTCCTCAAGTCTAACACTGTGTAAGGCATGTTTTCTAATCCTTCATGGGGCTCTTGGCTGAATCTCTAGTGGCTTGAGCAAAGGTCTGGGAACCACGAACTCCTGAGTTCTAATCCCAGCTGTGATGCTGATGCCTGTTGATGTGGGGTCAAAGTTTTAAGAGTGCAGTTTTTCAAGTGCCCACAATGGCAGCCAGAAAAAAATAAAATCACACTCCGCATTTATATGGCAGTTTGTATTCCACTAATCCTCAAACTCCCACAGGTCTCACCCCACATTTTCATAGATGGGGAAACTGAGGCACGGAGAAATTAAGGTCCGAATTTTCCAACGCGCTCAGCCCCACATTCAGGATCAGATTTTCAAGGGTGCCCAGGTCCCTTTCAAACACCAAAATCAGGGGCCAATTCCTCCCCTCCTCCCCTCAAGAGAGAATTTAGCCTATTGGTTCTGCGCTCTTTTGAAAATCTGACTCAGGAGTGTCACACTGGGTGCTGAGCACTTTGGAAATGCGGCGTGTGATTTTATTTTTTTCTTTCTTCAGCTGCTGCTTCATGCATGTGCGCACACCTCTCCTTCCCAAACCCCTCGATGCGGTTTCACTGCTTTGGTTTAAAATCACCGGGCACAAATCTCTCCATAGTTTGCTGAGAGAAATATACACGGTCTTGTTTTTAGCAACGTAGTGTTTGAGCTCATATTAAAATCAGTTGAAAACCCCCTTCTCATTGTTTAGCGTGTGTTGAATGAATTGTGCAGCTGTCTTTTTGTCCTGTGTTTTTACACACTCTGTGTGTGTGTGTGTGTGTGTGTGTGTGTGTGTGTGTGTGTGTGTGT
>NW_020701825.1:0-2700 GCF_002925995.2 Terrapene triunguis | reverse complement strand
ATATGCTTTATGCAAAAGGTCTCTTGTAAGGTATCATTACAAAGCTTTAAAATCTTAAATTAAATTAATGGAGATATCCTATCTCCTAGAACTGGAAGGGACCTTGAAAGGTCGTTGAGTCCAGCCCCCTGCCTTCACTAGTGGGATCAAGTACTGATTTTTTGCCCCAGATCCCTAAGTGGCCCCCTCAAGGATTCGTGCTCAAACCACTGAGCTATCCCTCCCCCCCTACTGAGTGTGGTCATCCTATTTATATGAATGTATCATTCTTGTATCTGAAACTAAGAATATGAAATATACCTCTGAGGTCCTATTGTAATTATGCAAAGTGCAGGACATTAATGGTGGTTTGGAATCTTGATGTCTCCCATTAACCAGGACAATTGGTTGTAAATGACTCTGTTTACTTGTAAGACTTCCTGTACATGTGTGCCAGCAGGTAGGTAATGAAGTCTCACAGGACATGTGATCATGTCACCTGAACTGGAATCCATCTTTAACCTGGTGCTTTTCCATTTAGAAGGAGGGGTGTGAACCAAGAGAGAGACAAAGGATTCCTGCCTTGTGCCAAAGCTATTAAAGGGGGTGGAACAGAACAAAGAGGGCTGTAGTCATGAGAAATCCCCTTTGTTAGCATCTGAGCTGGAACTCCCACACCCCAAACCCCTCATCCTCAGCCCCACCCCAGAGCCTGCACCCCCAGCCAGAGCCCTCATCTCCCCCACACCTCCACATTGTGCAATATAGGGAAACCGTTAAACGCTTACTGCTTCCGGTCCATTTTTACATTATTTTTAAATATATATATCGGCTTACAAGGCAGGTGTGTGTGTGTGTGTGGGGGGGGACTTGGACCCATTCTGGGCACCACCAAAAATTATACAAACCTGCCATCCCTGACTACTCATGTTTAAAACTTGGGTTTGCCATGACTAACTGACATGATCCTTCACATGATTTGTTTGTGAATACATACCATTGTGGACGCCATCATGTCAGCTAACTCTACTCCTCACAATTCTGTTTAAATCCAAAACGATGTCCCAGTGAATTTTAGCCCTAAGTAAGTATAAGAAAGGCTGAGAGTAAGGGCCAGAATCTGCTCTTGATTACACTGATGTAAATCCAGGCTAACTCCATTGAACTCTGTTGGATTCAGTTACATCAGTTTAAGCACTAATTCAACCCCATGATCACAGGAGAGCTGGGGCACTTGTGCTGCAGACCCTGGGTGATCCCATCCCAGGGGCAGGTCACCCATCCTGGAGGTTAGGGTCACGCACTGGCTGGGGAAGGGGGAGAGGTCACTTCTAGGGTGCAAACTCTCATCCCCTCTCCTGGCCTGGGCCAAACCAACCCCCTGCGTGTGTGAGACAATCCCAGACAGAAACAAACTTCCCCTCTCCTCACCCTGGGGCAGGGACATGTCACCCTATTTCACAGGAGGATCTGAGGGAAACAGTCAGTGGCTTGGCCCAGATCATCCCAGCCCTGCAGGAGAGCTTGGCACCAACTTGCTCCCCCTGTAGTACCATCCCCACCCCATAAGGCCACCCAGGCCTGCCGCCTTTTATCCTCTGCCCTGTGCCCTTCTCCTTTTGTCTCTGGGAAGGGAGGAAGGGAGGTGTCCCAGCCACCTACACAGATGTTACCTTCAGCTGGCCCAGCTTGGGGAGGAGTGGGGCCAAGAGACCTTGTCCCATCACACTGAGCACTGCCTACGCAGGAGATGCGTCCCACATGGAGGTAAGAGCCATCCCCCCGTGGGTGACTTGGTCACTAGGCATGGAGATCTGGGACCTGGTGCAGACTGGGTGGGAGTTCCTGATTCCTGGATCCCAGGCCTGGCACTGAGACATCTTTCTCATTGTGCCAACCTTGTCTTATTCCCAGGAATAAACTCCTCTGAGACACCCTGGACTCGTGAGAGCGTTTCTTGCAGGAGCCCCCATGCCCTCGGAGGGGAGGATACTGTCCCTGGTTCTGCTCAACTCTCGAGACCATTTCCATTGCCTGCCCCTCCAGACGACAGTGGGCCCCTTAGCTCAGCTCAGGACAGGCCTGAAATGAGGAGCACAGTGAACCCAGTATGGAGCAGAGGAGAAATGGCCTAGCAGCCCCCTTCCATCAGGCCTTAATATGGGGGAAAGGTCAAAAGATCTAGCTCTGGTCTGGTGCCCCACCTAGGGGCCATGCCAAGCCCCACAAGCTGCACCCAGGGCAGGAGGGAGGGCAGTCAGGGTTTGTCAACAAGCACCCAATCCCTACAGGAACTCTGAGGGCTCCCCCATTGGGCCCTGAGCCCCCACCACTCCCCCCTGGGTTTGTGATCCAGGCTCTTCCAAATGTGGCACCTTGTAGTGATCTGTGCCTGGGTCCATACAGACAGCTTGAATCAATCACTCTCAGATGGGGTCTGTGCCTGAATAAGGCATTAAATCTGAACCTGGTGACTATAGAAATTTCTCCACAGTTAACAATGGCACCTCTGATCATTGCAGCAGAAATGTCCAGCCTATTGGAGTTGTGGGGAAAGTCCTCACTGGTACCAAATTATAAAGAAGGAGCAAAGCAGAGACCAGGTGTGCATCTCCAATAATGAGAAGATTTATTGACGAGAACTAATACATGTTCAGGATATGGACCTGGAGAGAAGCTTCATGGAAGGAAGCATCAGGCCTAAGTTCAGGTAAAAATGAC
>NW_020701824.1:18759-26029 GCF_002925995.2 Terrapene triunguis | reverse complement strand
CTTCATGGAAGGAAGCATCAGGCCTAAGTTCAGGTAAAAATGACACACGTTGTCATGGACCCCTGTGATTAGAAGGGTGAAGTGCAATGAAATGGCCCTTTCTGTGACTGAACATAGAGGAAAATAGGAAACATGATCACTTGTTCATCGTTCACCACAGTCCTGGAGGAAAAAGCAAAGCAGAAACATCAGTGAGAACAAGGCAAACACAGAATTCATAGATTCTAGGAGAGCATGAATTCAGTCTTGAATACTGTGTACAGATGTGGTCGCCACATCTCAAAAAAGATATATTGGAATTGGAAAAGGTTCAGAAAAGGGCAACAAAAATTCTTAGGGATATGAAGCGTCTGCCATATGAGGAGAGATTAATAAGACTGAGACTTTTCAGCTTGGAAAAAAAAAACTAAGGGGGGATATGATAGAGGTCTATAAAATCATGACTGTTATGGAGAAAGTAAATAATGAAGTGTTATTTACTCCTTCTGATAGCACAAGAACTAGGGATCACCAGATGAAATTAATAGGCAGTAGTTATAAAACAAACAAAAGGAAGAATTTTTTCACACAACGCACAGTCAACCTATGGAACTCCTTGCCAGAGGATGTTGTGAAGGCTAAGACTATAACAGCATTCAAAAAAGGAATTAGATAAGTTAATGGAGGATAGGTCCATCAGTGGCTATTAGCCAGGATGGGCAGGTATGATGTCCCTAACCTCTGTTTGCCAAAAGATGGGAATAGGCGACAGGGGATGGATCACCTGATGATTACCTGTTCTCTTCATTGCCTCTGGGGCACCTGGCATTGGCCACTGTCGGAAGACAGGATACTGGTCTAGATGGACATCTGGTCCGACCCAGTACCGCCATTCTTATGTTCTTAATCTCTGGGTTAGGGGCCCAGCTCACTTCTGCTGCACAACTATACTGAGGGCAGAATTGTGAGGCTGGACCAAGGAATCCAGCTGTTGGATACATCTGTAGCTCCAACAGCCCAGCCCTGCAAGTAGCAGCCAACATGATGTAAGAATGCTGCATTTCCAGGAATTGAACTGGGGCCTCACATGTCAGGTGAGATGTCTCCCACTGAACCATCAATACTCCAGCCCCAAGAATGACGTCAGTATGAGCCAGCTTTCTCTCCAGAAAGCATTTCACTGATTCACTGGCTAGAAATGGGATTTCCATGAGTCCCAGCTCCCTGTGAAATGGCCAGGTGGGTACCTGGAAGAGGCAGGCTTTAAAGGGCTGATTAGAAAAGCACTGCATTTTGGAAGATGCTAGCGCTTATATAATACTCTTCAGCCATTTTCCATCAGTCTGATTTTATGCACTTGGACTCCAATGCTGCAGAGGGCAGAGCTCTTCCTGGGAACTGCTGAGTGCCCCCAACTCCCATCAATTTTGGGAACTTGGCATCTGGCAGGATTGGGCTCTTACATGAAAACAACCTTGTCTCCCTACTCTTTGATCAGGCTGGTGGAAACTAGATAACCCTAACCTACAGGAACTTCTATCAACTTCTTTACCCCACCTCTGTCCATCTACTCAGTGCAGCTCCCCATTTACCTCACCTTTCTTCTTGCTCTCCACTCACCGCCTTCTCCTTGTATCTGCTCAGTGTCTCCAGCTCTCACTTACCTTTCCAAGGCTATTCGTTGCTTTCAGGGGCAGCTTCATTGCAGAGTGACTTGTATTCTGCAACAGCATGTTCGTCTGGAAGAGATGGGAACATTCCCATTGCAGTAAGAAGTCACTCCATCTCTGATGCCCATCACACAAACCTCCCCTCCCTGTGGAGTATCCCTAATCCATAGAAGCTCAGAATGGATCTCTTTGAAATCTTCCCAGTTCTAGCCCATTACCTATTCCACATTCAGCACATATGGCCTGAGCCAAAGCTCATTGAAGTAAACAGGTGTCTCTCCATTGACTTGAGTAGGTTTGGCTCAAACCCCTATTGAGTTCCAAGGCCCTCATCAGCCTCCCAATTGTAATGGCCCTCCATCAGCTTTAGTAAATGCAGTGACACTTCCCCCCACTTGGTGTGTGGTCTAAACAAAGCCCTCCTACCTGTTTCATAGTAATCGTAGATCAGCACTGAAGCTGGTTTGATGTTGGACACAGGAAGGTCTTGTTCAACAGAGAAAGAGAAACTGATAGTCTTCCGTGAGACCTGGGAATGTGAGGGACAGAGATGGGCATCAGCTTTTATTCATAGAACACTGACTCCTCTGTAAAGGGTCAACCCCAGGAACTGCTAAGCTGTGGTGGGTTCCCAACACACACATCTCCTGTGTGCATGATGCACTCCAGCCCTGGCATCCATTATTTACCTGCCTGTATCTGTCATTTTAGAAACAGTCTTAGAGAATTTTTTTAAAATGTTATTAGTTCCAATTTTCCTCTCCTTCTTGTATTGCTGTGATCCTCAGTCATCATGAGTCCCAATACACAGGGCTCAGAGGAAGCAAAAACAACTTCTAAATCCCCAATGGTCATGACATTGAAGTCTAATGTCTTGCAGTCCCTCCAAGCATAGAAGTGAGGGTGTGCATCCCATGGAGAAGCTGGGAATCTCCCCTTTCCACTGGTGTAAACACTCCCTGCAGGGCCTCAAGGGAATCAACTTTAAAAATGCGACATTTTTTTCTGACTAGAAAAGCTGCTTCTGTGGCAGGACTGTGTTCTGCTAGCTCTAGTCCTGAGGCAGGTGCAGTTTGATTGGAGGGAAGGTGGAAATTCTCTATGTGGCAGGTGTGAGGAGGAGAAGGAGCATCAACATTTCCAGACCAGATAAAATTAGTGCTCCATCTAGTGCAGTATCCGGTCTGTGCTGGTGGCCAGCACCAGCTGCTTTAGAGGAAACCCCCTAGTGGAGCTGTGTGCACACTGGGGAGGTTGCTCCCTGGCCCCCAGCAGTCAGTGTCTGAAAGGAGGAAACATTTTGTGTGTGTTTTATTTTGAATAAAAGAACAGGAGGCTGCTGGAAGCTGCTGAGGGATTTGGAATGTTAGAATAGTTTCAGGGTAGATGGATTAATGGGCAAAGGTGCATGATCAATGCAGTTTATCACACATATGTGGAGTGGCTATGCATGTATCTTCTATGCAAAATTAAAACCTGCTAAACCCAAACCAAAGAATTGATTTTCCAGAACTCACACTCTCCAGATAGAAGAGGACGTGGTTTTGCTTGGTTTCTACCTGCATCACTTTCTGATCCTCACGAAGCTTTAGATGAGGAAATGTGGGAAACATTAAAATATTAATAATCACTGAAAGCAAGACACCCCAGAATCTGCAGTAAATGACTGAGTCAAAGTGTTATCTAATGGATAGCATGGGTCAATAAAAATAATCACTTGATAGAGACCCAAGTGTGTAGTGGCTTTGTCAGGAAATGCACATACCTAAACAGTTATACAGGAGACAGTCAGTTTGGAATTCCAGTTGGTTAATCTAATCCAGTGATCCTCAACCTTGTCCATATTAGGACACCTCCCTTCCCTCAATCTCACTCCCATTTAATCAGGCTCTATCTGGGAACTCCGTCAAGTTTAGCAATCTAGGAAACAGGGTAGTTGTGACACCCTGACCCCTGCTCAGGACTCCTGGAGGGTGTGACCCCCAGGCTGAGAATACACAATCTATTCAAGTGCTACAGACACGTTAAAATCCCTTGGAAAGTGTTTTCTCAGTGCTAACCAGGCCCCCTTTTTTATCCAGTCCATGTTGTAATATTCTGTAACCCCCTCTTCCCCTGAGGTGGCTTATTCATGTCACTGCCATTCCTTACCTTCTGCAGGGATGAACTGACAGGTACGAAGCCAGAGAGCATCTTGACGTCGATAATGGCCATGTTGGAGATATTGCGTTTCCCGGCATAACTGAAATGGGAGGGACTGGGTCACTCTGGACCATGAATGTGGAGGAAACACAATGACACCTTCGGCTCCAGAGCACACACAGCCTGCAAAGGCCTTTTCGAATTGCATGTAATTGCTGATCATTTATTAACATGGAAGAGGTGTGGAAATGACCAATGATAGATGTCCAAGAAGGGGACAAGTATCCCCAGGGAGGGACAGTTGTCTGGAAAGAGGGGGTATCCCTGGGGTTTGGGGTAAGTGTCTAGCAGGCCAAGGCGATTAGTACCCTCAGGTATTTTACACAGACCATCTAATAGCACTTTAATATTTGTAATCTGTTCTTTCAAAAGCCATCCCGTCTTAACCAGCCAGTTCTTGTCATCCAGGCAACTGAAGGGAGGTTACCTGGTTGAGAGGACGATGTCAAACTTTGCCCGGAAACTGTCTGCGCAGGAAGCATTTGCCGTCTGCACTGAGAGAGAGAACCCAGAAGTCTTATTGGGAAGAAGGATGTTGTATCTCAGGGTTGTCTGGAACAGATGAAAAATGGTAATGAAAATTATAAATCAGTCTGAGCTATTGAACCACCTGTTGTGGTGCCTAGCAACCCCTTTTTTGCTCCATGCCTGGAGAAATCCTGACTGAATGCACCAATTCCCCAACGGTAACATTTAGTGACTGGAGAACTACTTCAGCAAACCACCAAACTGCCAAGCTCTCCATCAGTAACATTAAAAACCTTCCCTTCCCCACAACTGAGGTTCCATCCAGCTGAACAATGTAAGGAATAAGTGTGCCACCAAGTGGCCAGACAGAAGTGTGGGGAAAAAAACATGTTAATCCCCATTAGCCTTTTGATCTGCCTAGGGATTTATAGGGTTCTCATCACCAATGTATCTGCATCTTATAAACTCTGTGAAGTAGGGAAATGCTATCACTGTGACCGAGGAGGATATGTCTGGATCAGATTATGAATTCTATTGTACACTATGTGTTGAACACTAGTCTGGACTTGTGCAAGGGTAGCCTGTTGCACTGCATTCCAGACAGCTGCCCTAGCTCCTTTCTGAAGGACCATCATCAGAGTCATCTGGGGCTACTGATTCTGAATGACTGAACTATTGGTCCAACCCCATAGAACAATGGTCTCTACACTGGGCCCACAAGGGTAGGGGGCAAGCATAACTGGGGGATCTGGAGCATCTCAGTTCGAGCACATGGCTCAGAGTCATGGCCCTATTTAAGAGCAAGATTCTGCTCTGTGCAGGGGCCCATCCACTGCAACATGTAAGAAGGGCTTGAAAGAGAGAGGGCAGGAGAGAGTTTCAGGCTAAGCAGAGTCTGACAAACCAGGGACTTACAGAAGGGATGAGATCAGACTCGGGACAGTGCATCTCAGGGCTTCTGTTATTTTCAAAGATCTGTAATTCTTGAATGCTTTAAAAGTAAAGCCATGATGATTAAGGAACATCTTTGCTAAGTCTGTGTTCCTTACTTTCCTGCCAGAGACCCAGTAGAAGCCCAGAGACCCTTAACCTAGTTGGGACTCTGATGGAGAATGAGTAAGCAACTGGGAGGCTTGAGAGGTTTCAGGATCCAGGGCAGCTGGATGGCAGCACCCCATATCCCAACAGATCTGAGCTTCTGAGTGTGCTGGGGAGTCTCAGAGCTAGAAA
Source organism: Terrapene triunguis (assembly GCF_002925995.2). Taxonomy (NCBI): domain Eukaryota; kingdom Metazoa; phylum Chordata; order Testudines; family Emydidae; genus Terrapene; species Terrapene triunguis. The sequence continues at coordinate 20,480 of NW_020701824.1, read as the reverse complement.
CAGTGACTAGACTCTACCCAGAGCCAATTGACTTGGATTGGGCCCTCTCACAACAATGATTGGGCCCACTCACAACAGACTGATGACTATACGGAGGGTACTGCACCAGGTTGTAACAATACCCATTTTACAGACGGGAACTAAGGCACATAGAGATTAAGTGATTTGCCCAAAGTCACACAGGCAGCTTTGCCAAAGCCAGGAATTCAACCCAGATCCCCTGAGTCCAGTGCATCGATCACATCACCATTCTTCCTCTCACTGATTGTGTTGTCTGGAGATGGCAAAGTAGGGTTCAAAGTTTGTTCACCTTTAGTTTGATGTTTGTCTAGGAGGATCCTTTCACCATGACTAGCACACTATATGGGTTAAGATTCAAGGTGCAGCCACTCAGCAGGAACAAGAGGGGCAGTGCTATTCTAAATGGCTTCTATTGTTAACCTCTTGGCAGCTGCTATTTTAATGGATGAAATGTTTCTAAAGAGAGGTGCACAGAGTTTTGGCCTCTCAGAGTTAGCCATTATAAACTATAGCAGCTCTTTGGGGTTTTTGACCTCATAATGCTTGTGTTCCCAGTTCTGGCTGCATCATATGACATTTTCCCCACCCATTCAATGCTGCACTGCTTCACTAGAGCTTTTCCTGTGGACCATCCTTGTTGCAGTGATTTACTCAAGGTCACTCTGTGAGTCAGTGGAAGAGACCGAAAGAGGACCCACGTCTTCTCCCTCCCATTCCTGTGTTGCAGTCCGAAGACCACAGCTTAAGGACTGAATTCTGATGTGTTTTCTGCCAGGGAGATGGGCTCCTCTGGGAGGATGCAAATCAAAAAGCCCAGAGTGAAGCATGTGAGAGCTAGGGACAAGACATGGTCAGTAGAAGGGAACTGGCTCTGGGATAGACTGCCAGAGGAGATCAGGTGAATACAGAGACTGACCATCTTTAGGAAATCCTGCAAAACCTTCCTCTTTGGAAAAAAAAATCTTTCCACCATAGCAACAGTGAGACTCACAACACTTACGGTGCTCATCTACAGGGGCAGCTCTAGGCACCAGCAAAGCAAGCACGTGCTTGGGGCAGCCCATTTGCAGCGGCAGCAGGGATCCAGCATGGGAGCTGAGAACCAACAGGGGGCCCTGGGAGCTGTAGTTCCTTGGTTAGCTCCCTGCCTATAGAGCCAGCCCTGGAGCAGGGAAAGAACTACATTTCCCAGCATTCCCTTGGCCACTACCAACAGGAAAGAGGGGGTGAGGGAGTGAGGAAGCTGAGACCTCGTGCTACAGCCTGCTTTGAATGGAGAGCTGCACTGGGAAGGTAAGGATACCATATTTTAACATTCAAAAAATAGGACATTCCACGGGGAGGGAGGGTAGCCCCACCCTGCCACCATCCACTCCCTTCGACTGCCCCCCACAGAAACCCCAACCCATCCAACCCCCCTGCTCCCTGATCACCCCCTCCCGGGACCCCTGCCCCAACTGCCCCCCAGGACCCCACCCCCTAGCTAAGCCCCACTGGTCCTTGTTCCCTGATTGCCCCCTTCCGGGACCCCACCCCCTATCTAAGCCTCCCCTCTCTTTGTCCCCAACTGCCCCCTCCTGAGACACACACCCCCCAAGTTCCCCCCTAGGACTCCACCCCCTACCTGTCCCCTGACAAACCCCTGGGACTCCCATGCCTATCCAACTGCTGCCTGTCCCCTGAGTGCCCCCCCAACCCCC
>NW_020701824.1:0-18659 GCF_002925995.2 Terrapene triunguis | reverse complement strand
CCCCCCCCCCTGCTCCCTGTCCCTTGACTGCCCCCCCGGAACCCCCTACCCCTTCTCCAACCTCCCAGCCCCATTACCGTGCCACTCAGACCAGCATGTCTGGCTTCGCGCAGTGCCAGACACGCTGCTGCATACATGCTGCCGTGCTCCCCTGCGGAGCCACAGCCCCCTCCCCCCAGCACCTGCCTTCCAGATTTGAACACCTCAAAATTCAGGAGTGCTCAAGCTCAGTTTGGGCAGCTGTTACTTCATTTCTCCCAAATCAAATATACTGATCCACTGTAACTTGCTGTAGAAAAAGTAGGATAAAATTGAGCAAGAAATGCTTCCCAGTGGTTATTAGGACTGGAATTGCTATTTTCAACAGCCATTGCCTTTTGTTTGTTTGTTTAAAAGGAAGACAGTGATATTGCATTGGCAAATTCCCCATAGAAAGAAAGAGTGGAACAAAAGAATAATAAAGGCACCTCAACTTTTCCTCATTTATGGAGGACAGTCTTATAATATGCATCCAGATATCCTCCAATCACACAAGCTGAAAATTGTTTCACTTTACTGCAGTTCTGTAACCATATGGGAACCAATCCTGTCTGTGTTCTGTGCACATCTAAAATTCCTGCTGAATGACCTGCCCTGGGAGCGAGTTACCAGTGACCCAGGGCTGCGGCGGAAGGAGGGTGCAGGTGGGGGGGCGGGGGAGAGCCCAGGGCTGGGGCGGCAGGGGGGTGCGAGTGGTGGGGGAAAGCCCAGGGTTTGGGCGGCAGGGGGGTGCGGCGAGGAGCCCAGGGCTGGAACAGGGGGGCAGCCAAAATTTTTTTTGCTTGGGGCGGCAAAAAACCTAGAGCCGGCCCTGCTCATCTATCAAACATCTACCAAACAAATGCCTGCAAAAAAAAAAAAAAAAAAAAAAAAAAACTCTGAAAACATCTAACAAGTTTACCTATCCAACCACTCAAACTAAAACATCCCAGGCAGATTTTTACCCCAAATAGGAAGATTGCTATTGATTTGACATGGAAGCAGTTGGATAATACAAAGATGGGCAGTAGTATAAAGCCCTATGACTGACAGATAGACAAACTATACTCCTTCAACTGGAACTCAAGTTTTACAAATAAAGAGGAGGATGTTTGTGTGTAACACATGTCCAGTTACCAGTCATCACCTAAGAAAAACTAATCACGTGTGATACAGAGAAAAAACACCAAGGACCAATTCTTTCTTTCTTTCTGAACTGGACTTAAAGAAGTTGATATATTTGTCCAAAGAGTCTTAAGAAAAGAAATAACAGGGGAGGTAGGAAGGAAGGGGGGGAGAGAGAGAGAGAGAGACTGGACAGAAGAGAGGGACACAAAAGAAGAAAGGCTGTATTATGTGCTGAAGAAGCCACACGCTGAAGGGTAGGGTGAGCACTTACCTGCACAAAGACACATCCATTGCCATTCACTTCCAGGATATAATTCCCTGGGACATCAGGCAGGGAACTCTGCTGCAACAGTAGCCTGTTCTGGCTATTCACCTCAAAGACCTTCTCAAAAGGCTTGCTGGAGCTGATTTTAACTGTGTTTTGGCCATTCTCAGAGTAGGTTGCTGCACCATAATCAGCCAGCGCTTGAAGAGCAATAACTGTGTCCTGAAAAAGTGTAGAATAATTGTCAATTACAGACACACTGTGTTGGGATACTGCATGGGGTTATTAAACACATGGTTCCAATACAGACCACAATCATTTCACGGCTCACAAGATTTCAGTGCAGATGAGCCCAAACCCATCCCAGTTCATCTTGGAAACTGAGTCCTGTAGAGCATTAGGGCACACCTCCAGAACGCTTCAGTGCACCAGGTGTGTCTGATAGCAAATCATACACACATCAATAATAGGCTAGAACCAGGGACTAAAGGAATTCTCTGAGCTCCTATTCATGTGAAGATCTAACTGTACCTGTTACTATTCAATTGCTGCCATGTGACTTTCACCTTGGCACATTTAGGACCAGATTGTCTTCTGGACAGCAGAACTCAACTCTAATGTTCTGCTCCCCCAGCAGGTGACATTTACACACACATCATTCTGCAAAGAGCTTGAGTGCATTGGCACTTCGTACGTAGAAGTTGAGGCTAGGGGTGGCAGCTGGCAGGGTGTGGGGAAGCCCACAATCCCTTCATAGCTGCTATTCCAGCTTTTGGAATAGGGCCTGGACTATCTGTGGGAGAAAGTGGCCAATGGATCTTTTTAGTCACAGTCCTATTGGCTCTCTCTCTCAATCTCTAATGCAGCTGGCTTATGTGAGCAGCTGCCTGTGATTTCCTGGGCGTGATTAGAGGGCAGAAGGTAGTTGCTGTACCTGGGTGGAAGAGAAACCCCCATTGGAATTCTGCTGTCTGATGATCCACTGCACAATCTGTGAGGCGAATGTTAGGTCCTTTTGAGCCCGTTTGGGTTTGTGGAGCACTGCCAGAAGCACATAGCTGGTCATCTCAACCTCAGCAGAGGGGGCACGGGAATAGAAAGAGGGGAACGTTTCTGCAGGGGGCTTTACCTCCCGTTCCCAGTGCACTGAGCCACCTGAGAACAGAAAGGAGATTGTGAAGAACCAGAACAGCAGCTTAGTAATTAGTAGTCTGTGCTGCCATGCAGAAGACCCAATCCCAGTCTCTTTGAGTATGTCTTCTTTTGGTGGCATGTACAGTACAGAGACAGATAGTCCCCCTAGCATAGATATAAATAGTAGAGCAGGCAGAGAGGCGCTGCTTAGGTGAGTAGAGTACAGACATGCTTGAAAGCTGTGGGTATGTACCCAAGTACTTACCCTACACAGCTTTCTACTTGCCCAAGCTGTGCCTCTCCCAGTGTAGTGTTCCAGTGCCTCCCTGCGGCTGGAGCATTTCCCCACTTCAGGGAAAGACACAGGCAGTGTGAAAAGGTTCTGGCAGGGTCGAGGCAGCAAAGAAAGGCTCTGCCAGCTACCCATTTCTGGTGCTTTTCCTCATCATAGTGAAAGGATCTGGCTGCAGGGAGCGGCTTCCCTCCCACCCCACCACCACCAGAAACTTTCACTGACACATGTAACTACACAGTACAGTGTAGATGCAGCTGCTTTTCACTGTGGCATGCAGCTGCACACACACTACACAGCACCAGCAGTGGTGTATAGTGTAGACATAGCATTTCTTTCTCCAGAAGGTTGGGAGGACCATGGAGAACAAACTCAGTGCTCTGCACTCCAATAGGGGATATAAATGTTTAGGTCTCAGTCCTCTGGCCAGATCTGGATGATTTAGTTGGGGATTAGGTCCTGCTTTCAGCAGGGGGGATGGACTAGATGACCTCCTGAGGTCCCTTCCAACCCTGATATTCTATGATTCTATCTGCTTATGTACACTGGTGTAACTCCAGAGAAACTCCACTGGACATAGGAACATAAGAATGGCCATACTGGGTCAGACCAATGGTCCATCTAGCCCAGTATTCTGTCTTCTGACAGTGTCCAGTGCCAGATGCTTTAGGGGGAAATGAACAGAGCAAAGCAATTATTGAGTGATCCATCATCCCTTATCATCCAGTTCCAGCTTCTAGCAGTCAGAGGTTTAGGGATACTCAGAGTATAGGGTTGGGTCCCGGCCCATATTGGCTAATAGCCATCAATGAACCTCTCCTCCTCCTTTTTCCTACCCAGTTATACTTTTGGCCTCCACAACATCCCCTGGCAATATGTTCCACAGGTTGACTGTGTGTTGTGTGAATAAATACTTCCTTCTGTTTGTTTTAAACCTGCTGCCTATTAATTTCTTTGGGTGACCCTTAGTTCTTGTGTTATAAGAAGGAGTAAATAACACTTCCCTATTCACTTTCTCCATACCAGTCATGATTTTATAGCTCTCTATCATAGCTCCCCTCCGTGGTCTCTTCTCACCTCTTTAATCTCACCTCATATGGAAGTTATTCCATACCCCTCATTTGTGTTGTCATTTTCTGTACCTTTGCCAGTTCCAATAAATCCAGTTACTCCTGATTTACAGATGTAAAGGAGGGAAAAATCTGATTCCTGCTCCCTGGCTCTCTCTAGGACTTGGAGAACTGCAAAGGCTAGGTCTGGTGCACCAGGTACTAAATCTTGCCAGCTCCACTTCCTGATCACAGCATCTTCCTTCCCTGAGGTGAGCAGGAAGTCAAAGGCGGCTGGATTTGGGACTCTGAGGGAGATTGCTCGGTGCAGTCAAACCTCAACTATCCAAAACAAAGTTTGTTGAAACTCTCCATTATCTGATAGTTGGTTAAGTCTCCTGATGTTTCACTGAAGCTCTGGTCATGGAGAACAGAGGAACGGCTATGTCATACCCGCCCAGTGGTCCGTCTCGTCCAGTACCCTGTCTCTGACTGTGGCCAGAACCAGCCACCTTCAGAGGAAGGTACAAGAAATTGTAGAGTGGGTAGTGTGATAGACCCAGACCAGTTGGGAACAGCAGAGTAGCAGAAGGGAGATATACTGGCCACTGGATAAGTAGTTTTCTGTTCCCTGAGTGACCAGAGCAGGGGCTGCTCCAGGCTAATAGACCACCTGACTCCAATTAACCTGCTAAGAGTCAGGTGAGGCAGTTAAGCACCTGACTCTAATTAAGGCCCCTCTGATGCTATAAAAGGGCTCACTCCAGTCAAGTCAGGGGGAGCCAGAGGAGAGGAAGTGTGTGTGAGGAACTGGGAGCAAGAGGTGTGCAAGAAGCTGAGAGTGAGTAGGCGTACTGCTGGAGGACGGAGAAGTACAAGCGTTATCAGACATCAGGAGGAAGGTCCGGTGGTGAGGACAAAGAAGATGTTGGGAGGAGGCCATGGGGAAGTAGCCCAGGGAGTTGTAGGTGTCGTGCAACTGTACCAGGAGGCACTCTAAACAGCTGCAGTCCACAGGGCCCTGGGCTGGAACCCGGAGTAGAGGGTGGGCCTGGGTTCCCCCCCATACCTCCCAACTCCTGATCAAACACAGGAGGAATTGACCTGGACTATAGCTTCTACCAGAGGGGAAGGTCTCTGGACTGTTTCCTGACCCACAGGGTGAATCTGTGAAGCGAGCAAATCCGCCAATAAGCGCAGGACCCACCAAGGTAGAGGAGGAACTTTGTCACAGTTAACCTACCCATGAAGAAGTTTCTTCCTAACCCTACTTGGGTATGGGTATTCTTAAACCCTGAAATATGACAATTTAATCCAAACAACTTTGTTTGTTTTTAATCCTACCTAATGTAACTGTGGATATTCTCATGGTCCATATACAATTCTGATTTTTTAATGAATCTTGATAAGTTCTAAGCCTCAATGGGCTCTAGTAGCAATGAGTTCCATGTACTAATTATGAGTTATATTAATAAGCATTTCCTTTTATAAGTTTTCAATTTGCTGCCTTTCAATGTCATTGAATGTTCCCTTAGTCAGGTATGAAAAAGGCGGAACAGGCGCACACAATCTACCTTATCCATATCATTCTTTTATTTCTTCTCTTTCTGTCTCTGCTTTAAATACTCTTTTCAATCTATTTTCTAATGGAAATCATCCCATTCTTCTGGTCGGTTTTGTCTTCTATCTCTGAACCCCTGTATTTCTGCTAGATCCTTTTTGAGACGAGGAGGACCAGAACTGAACACAATATTCCAGCAGACTGCTCTGCAGGAGCAGTTACTCATCCATCTGGCCTTGGGGATATTGGGATTAGAATGCAATTATATTTGTGTGCCACAAGCTGTCACCCTTGCTACAGAATAGTCACATAAAAAGATAAGACAGACAGATTGAGAGAAAAGGCTAGAACTAAAGCAAGAGAGAGACACTTGTCCCAGTTCTCTCCTTCCAGCTACCCTTGATTTGCACCAGTGAAAGGGAGGTCAGAATCAGGCCCAGTAAATTCTCATAATTGATAACCAAAAAGTTGGGTGTCAAAGTATTACATAATATTGGACATCTGCATGCACCTATTTGCACAGGAGGAGGGGAGCTTGGGAGGCCTGGTTGAGGTAGGGAGGTGGACTTGACAGTCAAGGGCTCCATCAGTATGTGGAGAGGAGGATTAATCTGGGTTGTGTGTTAAAAACAAAACCACAGATCTGCTCAGCATCTCCATTTCAACTGGCCTACCTATCTCCCTATGTATTTCTAATGAGTGAAACTCCATGACAAATAAAGTTACCATGGTTTCTATATTTGAACACAAGAATTAAAGGTGGCAGTATCATCTAGGTAGGCCCATCTGCCATCAGTGCTAATATCCCAGAAAAACTAGGTGACACTCACCGACTTTCTTAGCTGATTTGTCCAGCTCCTTCAAGAAGAAGTCACATTTCCCCTCATTGCCGACCAGGCAGAAGATATAGGCCAGGAGTGCCTGGATGTAAACTCTGCTGATTTCCTCTCCAGATGCAGCCTCCAAGCAAAACAGGCCATTTCGGACCACGGGGTGCTATAAAGAAATAAATTAGATCTGTGTGTGTGTGTGGGACGTACATCTTCACACAGACAAATATTTCTGTTCCAGAACATTCCAGGCTCACTTTATCTGGCCACCATCACTGCAGTGAACATGGAATATTTTAGGTCCAAAAGGACTGCAGAAGGGGCAGCATGACATCCCTAAAACAAGGATTTTCAGACTAGGGAAACATCATAACACAGGAGTGCCTTTGGTTTCGTTACTGAAGTTGAAATTTGAGTATAAATGAGAGCTCATTCTGTCCCCCTTCCAGTCCACTGCTTCTTCTTATCTCTACAATAAGTTATTAAACTTCCATTGGTAATATCACATTCTGTAGTCATGGACAAACTCAACATTATGGGCCAGATTCTGCTCTCAGTGCCTCCAGTGTCAATCCATTGACATATATGGTGGTGTCCTGGATTTACACTGAAGTAAATGAAGTTACCCCAAGGTCACTTAGATCACAATTTGACACCATGTCTTCACTGCTGCAGAATATAGGCCAGGAGGAAGCAAGCTCCTCAGACAGAAACAGAACACCTGCTAAGAAAATGTATGGAAAATACAAGTCAGGAAGTCTGACATTTTAGGGTCTAAGGCCCAACCTCTGCTCTCCCTGACGCCAACCACTGTAAAGCAAGACAACTTGTCCCTCATTTTAATGGACTTTTACATTTTTAACTGGTTGCAGCATGTGTATCATTCATCAGAACTGAACTGGAGCTTACTCCACCTCTGCACATAGTCAGAGATACACGAGTTAACAGGCACATTTGGATGTTTCAAGGGTCTGCCCTGAACTTTCTCCTGGTCCTGAGTGACTCATGTTTAAGGCTGAGATATAATACAAGCACAAGAGCCTGACAAGTTTGCGGGCACGTCTAGCATTTCATTTAATCAGAAGTTACACTGAGCCATATACTGCCCAAGACCCTATTGACTGCAGTGGAATTTCTGCTTGAAGACTGGGGCTAGCATGTAGCCCCTTTTCTTTATTAACAGCAATGAATGCATACACATTCCATGCAGACATGTCCCTGTGGGTCATCACTTCCAGTACCCAGGCAAATTTGTAACAGATTCTGGGGCCAAGCCAACTGACCGAAACCAATTAAGGCAGGATAACAATAGTGAAGGAATCCTTACCGAGCTGGGGTGTCCAGCCTCAAGCAAAGCTGTGGTGATGTAGGCTGTCAGTGAAAGCTCGTCATCGACTCCTCCCTGAATAAAACACACGACAGAACTAGTCATTCCAGGGGGGGAGGGAACCGCCTTCTCCTCCCCCTGAACTGTTTCACTGACCTACCACACCAGAGTGGTTCCCATATTGTGTTATTACCCTGTTATGCCTGGACAGAGAGTTCAGGATAGCAGTTCTCAAACTGATCACCAGTGTTTGCTGGTCACATCGGATTGGCTCTGCTTCTATTGCTGGCCGAGTTCTTTACAATGAAGAGCCTGGCCAGCTGTGGAAGCAGTTCTTAAGGAAGAAGAATGAGCCTAGCAACCTTTCATAGGGGCAGCTGCTTGCCTAAGAGGATGTGGGAGAGGAGCCCCTAGATGCAGCAAGAAAAGAACTTCTTCAACTTTGTAGTAGCTGAGATAAAGTGTAGGCGCTGGGAAATTGGGGAAAGAAAACAGATTTGTGAGATCAGAGATATGCTTTGGAAAATGAAATCTATTAAACTTTGACATTATTAATTGTCTATATCTGAAGAGTTATCCCAGTGGAAGGGGGGAATTGGGGATTAAGGATGCGATTTAGCAGAGGTAAGAAAGTGCTTTTCCAGTGGCAGGACAGGAAGTTCAGCAGGGAGCAGAAATGTGTCACCTTCAAGGCATTGTTGAAGAGTTTCCCAACACTTTGGAAGCAACCACTTGACTTCTGTTTGCTTGAGAGCCAGATCAGAGTTTGGGACTGGACATGGTCATCAATAAAGATATAGCGCTTGGCTTGTGCGTATGACTTGTATACGAAGGCGGTGAGCCTGAAGGAGAACAGCACAGATATGAGCAGTCACTTGGAGTCTAAAGCATCAAAACTCAATGCAGGTACCTTCCCCTCCTACACACAGGCCAGGAGGGGAATGAGCGACAGATGATGGGATAGAACTGTTTCTTTAATCTGTCTGTAAAATGCTGGCTTTGTGTCCATGTGTATGATCATGTCACCTCAAGTGGGTGAGTCTACAGAGAAGAAAAAGGGACCTACTGCCAGTAGCAGCTAAGAGAGTTCTCCTTTAGCATCACTGGTAGAGATGTTTGTTCTTAGAGCATTAGAACTAGAGTTCTAGTCCATGCTCTTTACATGTGTGTTTGATTTATTTAGTGTGTGTCTTTCATCTGCAGCTCATGGATTCATTACCAGCCCAGGCCTCAGCCAGCTTCCCAGCTCTCACCATGTGTTTCCTTCCTTATCTCTGGTCCCAAAGACACTGTAGGATCCATCCGGGTGTTTGTATGACAGCTGCTTCTGGTACCCTGAAAACACACAAGGAGAAGGAAATGTTTCCTGATTAAAACCAACGAAATCCCATTTTAATTTGTCATCAAATAAATCCAGAACCCGAATTAGAGGAATCAAATGGGGATGAGGCTGAGGGACTGAGGGGAGCAGAAGAACATTGACTTGGCATCAAAGCCTGGGGGAAAGGAGCAAGGAGAGCGCACTAAGGATTGACAACAAAAAACAGACGTTTGGAAGGGGCAGGAAGACAAGACATACATGGAGTGAACCTCAAACAAGGTGAAAAGATGGGTGGGGAGGGGATAGAAGAGGCAGGATGATGTAAGGAGCAATTTCAAGCAGAACTACCAATTGATTTGCAGGAGCAAGCAGGTCAGCAGGGTATTACAAGGCAGCTACATGGTTCAGTGTGCTTAGTTAAATGAAAAATGTGGAGCTACCAGGGTAACTTTGTAGTGCATGCTATCAATGGAGGCAGGAGGGTGTCACAAGTTAAGGAGAGGCCCCTCACCACTGACTAAGTATCCGATGGCCTTGGATTTGGTCTCCTCACTCAGCTGTCCCGTCTTATTCAAATAGTCCAGGACGTAGATGTTGGGGGCAAACAGGACCATGTTCTGCTCCCCGCAGCCAAAGGGCATCTGGAGGAGCTGCTGCAGGTTCTGCATGGCTGTGCCCAGGATATCACCTGGGAATAGAGACATAGGGAGTGAGTTTCACACAGAGCCAACATCAGAATCTGCAAAGCTAATATGTACTACAGAACAATAATATCAGTACAATAGTCAGGGCCCTCAAGATCCTGACAGAGATTCTAAAATTAACCCCTAGTTGCAGAGATTCTACCACTGCTTTTCTCAGTAGTCCTTGAATCCCGAGCACAGGAGGACAGATTCGTTCTGGTCTAAAGTAGAAGACAGCGAAAAACCCCAAACAAGAAACCCCCACACCTCATGCCCCTTTGCCCTCCACATCTGCACTTTGCCAGCTAATCTGCACCAGAAATATATTGAACATGGCAAATGCCTGCAAAGCTTCAAGCAGCTCGTTTTTATTTAAGAACAAAAAAATACCCAACCAGGAAAGGTTTCTTCCTTATCCCAAGAAAGTTATACTTGTCAGTACAGCCTGGGCAAAAGAGCCCTGGACAGGTTTAAGAACTCCCAACCCAACAGGGCTAGAAATGGGCACTTCAGAGCGGAAGTTGTGGTCTCCACAGCCCTTGCTGATTGTCCATAAAGAGCTGGCTGGTCACATGCTACCAGCATTTTCTCTTTATTTCCAGCTGTTAAAATGCATTAAGAGAGAGTTCAAATACATCAAATACTTTCCAAATGTCACCTCTCCATGTAAGAAATTGCTGTAGTTGCCACAGGGATAGCATGAAATGGAGAAGCGTATCTGGGTGATCATGAATCAGGTGATGGAAAAACGTGTTCAGGAGGCATTCTCTGTACTAAAATATTGCCCCCACTATGAAAAACTTTGGGAACACTGCTTCATAACACTTCAGTGGAAGGATTTTTAGTTCCTCTATGGCAGTGGTTCTCAAAGCCGGTCTGCTGCTTGTTCAGGGAAAGCCCGTGGTGGGCCGGGCCGGTTTGTTTACCTGCCGCGTCTGCAGGTTCGGCCGATTGCGGCTCCCACTGGCCGCGGTTCGCCGTTCCAGGCCAATGGGGGCTGCGGGAAGCAGCGCGGGCCGAGGGATGTGCTGGCCGCCCTTCCCGCAGCTCCCATTGGCCTGGAGCAGCAAACCGCGGCCAGTGGGAACCGCGATCGGCCGAACCTGCGGACGTGGCAGGTAAACAAACCTGCCCGGCCCGCCAGGGGCTTTCCCGGAACAAGCGGTGGACCGGCTTTGAGAACCACTGCTTTATGGGACACCCATCAGTTGTTTCTAAGGCTTCGTACATCCCAAGATGTCAGGCCTTAGAACTGCAATGCAATTATTTATTTCAAAATGATATTTGGGTGAAATATTTAGAGGTTTCTAAAATTGTATTAATTTCTGTTTTTTCTCCTTCCAAGGCCTGGATAACTGAACTCACAGAGAGATACAAAAGTATTTTAATAAAGCTTTTAAAACACCCTTTGCTACAACATTGCTAAAATAGTATTTCTAGAAAGCATGGCACATACAGAGCAAATGATGGGGTGCGGTGGCATAATGCATTTATTAGCATGATTTTGGGAGGAGCAGCATAACTCAGTAAGGGCTTTGTCTCTTGTGAGTAATATAGCTTAATATATAGGATGGTGGGGTGCAAAGGTTTTATTGGCATGAGTTTAGGATGGGTGCATTTGGCATGAGTGGCAAACAATTGAATCAACCCAAACAAGTGCCAATAACCCCTTTATACCAAAAGAAAGGAGTATCACCAACATCCAGAACCTGGGTTTCTCCTCTCTGGCAAAGAGGATGTCTTCTACCACTGCAAAGCTGGCTGGTTACTTTCAAAGAGGCAGGAATAAGCCTTGTTGCTCAGAAGTTTGCCTTTCCTGAGATGTAAGAATCTCAATACAAAACTTAATAGATTTACCAGTGACAGAACAAGAGGCTCTGGCTGATCCTTCCACCAGGTTTTCAGGCAGCTTCAGAGACACTGGTTCCGTGGCTGCAGCATCTGCGGGGAAAATATTAGATTAATTTTGATCATTTATATCAGGAATTTGATTATAGCAACTAAGCACTTCTTGTAAAAGTTAAAATGAATGAACATCAGAAGACACCCACAATGGAGAACAGTATATGGAAACTGTTGCTGTTGTCCCCAAGAGCATAACAATAGTCAAGAGTGAAGGAGACAAAGTAAAACTAATACAGTGAAAGCCAGACAAAATGGGGCAAATCCTCAGGTGTTGTAAGTTACCACAGTCCACAGAAGTCAACGTATATAGGCAAGGCCAGTGCTCACAGGATGTGATGGCACTTGTGGTCGCCAGGAACCCAGGTTGAAGGAGCATCTTCAGCAAGACACTTGATGTGGGGGGTTGGTGAGGGTTAGAGTCCTCTTTTTTGCTCCCTCCATTAGCAAGTGGTCTTCCATGGCCTTCACAGCAACTTGGCTACTTACCACTCTTCATGGCAAATTCATTCTAAGGCTCCCCTGTTTCCTGTCTGTCTCTCCACTCCCAGCCCTATCTTCCATCCTCACTGGGAGAAGGAAACTGAAAAATTAAACTCTGGGGGAAGACATTAATCAAATATGCCTTCAGGGGGCCCAGGACATGCTTGAAATGTCCCAGTGAACTATGTATCTTTGGTAGTTATATGGCCCCCTGCACTATTAGCAAGTGCTATTATGCCACTAAATGAACAGAGACACAGAGACACAGAGACATGTTTACACTGCACACTAAACCCGGGTCTGTGGGACTGTGCTTGAACATCAACCTTGCATTGTAAACCGAGGATTGCAACTGGCAGACCCGGGTCTCAGTGCTGTGCTAACACATTCATCCTGCATACTCTGACCAGGATCTGCAGCTTGACCTGTGCCACACTGCAAATGACAGGGCTTGGACCCAAGTCACAGCAGGACTCAGGCTCTGACCCACCCCTGAGCAGGGTTCTAGGAGCCAGGACATGAGTGCTTGCTGTACCCAAGTCAGGCTGATTTGCATGTGAACAGAAGGGGGGCTTGGGCCCAAACGTGAGTCAGAACCTGGGCTTAGTATGCAGTGTAGACATTCCTGTGTGACCTTGGGCAGATCACTTAGGGTGGTTAGTGGCACAGCAGGGAATTGAACTCCCATCATTCCACTGCCAGACTATCACTCTAACTCCTAGACCATCCTTCCTCACACATCTAGGTGCCAGCTGTACAGTGCCTCTGTGAAAGGGGGATGGGTCAGGGATTTACAAAATTATTAATTAGTGCTGAGGGAAAGAGCTTTGGTCCCAGTCAACAGGTACAGAATTTGGAGAGATGCCCTTACCCTTTGTGCAGATGAGGGAGCTCTGGGTCACCTCCTTTTCGATGCCTTCAGGCTGGTCAGTGGAGGGGAGAGAGAGGAGACACATACAGCACATCAGAATGAATGTTACAGAAGAAAATGGTCCAATGAAAAGCCATCCCCATGTCTGCACTATCAAGTAATCAGGGTATTATACCCAGACTCTAGGGACCAGACTCATCCATGATGTGGCTGTTACTTCAGGGGAGCTCTAGACAATTGGTTTTGGGTCTGTGGAGTCTTTCCCATTCTTCTTCCCTCTATTACACAAGGGGATGGGGGAAACTTACAGTATTTCTCTTCCATCTGCTTCAGTCCTTCCCTCTCTTTACTTCCCCCAGCATAACTCAGTAAGGGCTTTGTCACTTGTGAGTAATATAGTTTGATATAAAGGATGGTGGGGTGCAAAGGTTTTATTGGCAGTCCCTGAATGTCCCAATTTAAGATGATATACAGGATGGTAATATTCCTGCCAGCCAGGGGACAGCTGTCATAGATGCAGGGCTAGTGCTTAAACATGGTGCTAGGTGCCCTACAAATACCATTGCTTGCTAGCTGGATTGAGTCAGATGCAGTTTATGGCTAGGAAATGCTAAGCAGAGTTCTGAGAGGCCTGTGGGAGTTTCATTTCAACTCTCCTGGTGGATTTGCATCCTGTGGATCATACGTATGCTGGTCCCAGTTATGGCTCTGCCTAAGTGTAGGATGCAAACACAGTGAATCCATGCACAGGGTATTTTGGGCTTAGAGAAGGAATCCTGTTCTACAAAGTGGATACATCAGCATGGTCTGTCTGACCCCAGGCTGGCTAATGCAGCAGGCAGGACAAACTCTCCAGCACTGCAGTTAGAAGGAGGGAGGGGTTTCAGGGTGGGCTGGCTCACACACTCTGACCTCCATCATATTCACCAAACACTCATCCTCCCAACAACACTCTTGATTGCAGTGGGATCGCTCCTAAACTGAACACCCAGCCCTATCCCAGCTGGCTGGCACTGGATCCAAGCCTGGTGCGCTTTAGAGCACCTCAAATACTTTGACTTGCTTTCACACATACTTGCTGCACTCTTCACGGAAGGGAGGGATGTTCAGACAGAGAGCCAGAGCTTTCCACTGTACCTCAACCAACAGGGTTCCAATCAGGGTGTCCTTCCACCCTATCTCCGGCCTCCCAGATGTTCTGTTCCCACACTTCCCACCATTCTTCTTGGTCTCAGCAGTAACACTAAACATCACATCACCTGGAATAAGACCCGATAAAGAGAAAAAGTTACTTCCATTGCCCAGCGTGATGGCTGATGTTAGCAGATTTCTACATGTGACAAAACTGCAGTATGGAACTTTGCAGGTCAGCTGGTGGACCAAGTGGCCAGGCAGCAGTTCTGCAGAAAAGGACCTAGGGGTTACAGTGGATGAGAAACTGGATATGAGTCAACCGTGTGCCCTTGTTGCCAAGAAGGCTAACAGCGTTTTGGACTGTATAAGTAGGAGCATTGCCAGCAGATTGAGGGACGTGATCATTCCCCTCTATTCGGCATTGGTGAGGCCTCATTGGAGTACTGTGTCCAGTTTTGGGCCCCACACTACATGAAGGATGTGGAAAAATTGGAAAGAATCCAGTGGAGGGCAACAAAAATGATTAGGGGGCTGGAGCATATGACTTATGAGGAGAGGCTGAGGAAACTGGGGTTATTTAGTCTGCAGAAGAGAAGAATGAGGGAGGATTTGATAGCTGCTTTCAACTACCTGAAAGGGGGTTACAAAGAGGATGGAGCTAGGCTGTCCTCAGTGGTGGCAGATGACAGAACAAGGAGTAATGGTCTCAAGTTGCAGTGGGGGAGGTTTAGGTTGGATATTAGGAAAAACTTTTTCACTGGGAGGGTGGTGAAGCACTGGAATGGGTTACCTAGGGAGGTGGTGGAATCTCCTTCCTTAGAGGTTTTTAAGGTCAGGCTTGACAAAGCCCTGGCTGGGATGATTTAGTTGGTGTTGGTCCTGCTTTGAGCAGGGGGTTGGACTAGATGACCTCCTGAGGTCTCTTCCAACCTTGATATTCTATGATTCTATGACTGTTTAGTCACCATTGATGAGCAGACATGGGGTAATGGAGCTCTGAGCTCTATACATGGAAAGGGCCAGGCAATGCAGCTCTCTATAGAGCACCTCCCAAGCAAGCAAAGTTGGGGCAATGCAGCTCCAAGCTCTATGGACTCAGAAGATGGACTGGTTAGGGATGGGCTTTTTGGTGACACATGAATAGACTAGCATCAGTCACAGGACAGAAAGTTGTGCAGAAACTTACCAAGTTTTTTTGAGATAATATTCCAGACATAGGTTTTCCTCTCATTGGCACACACGCACCCATCATCTCCCTTTGGGGAAAGGAGCTGAGCCTGGTAATCCTGGGAATTGGCTAGCAAAATACCAACCTGAGAGCAGGAGAGAAATACTGATGTGGTGCAGGCTATGTCTGACACAAACAGGGTCAGCATTACAGGAACTCCCTTCTGCCTATCTCCAGTGGGTATCCAATGCCAACACTATGGGGCAGAACCAGAACAGGGGATGCTGTGGTATTGGACGGGCCACTCTTCAGAGGACACCTTAACAGAGCTATCTTCTGCCTGTCTCTAGTAGACATCAATAGGGACATGAAATATACCATGGAAGCAGATAACCTAATATACTGACCAGCACCCATGCTCTCAGTCAGTACAAAAGGTGCTAACACCTTCCAGGAGATCTGCATAGGAAACCATTGCCCGGGCTCTTTTTTGCTGCTTTATGGGGTATATTGAAGGCCACCAAGGGTTGTTACTTTTTCTTCCCAACATTTTTCTGATTTGTAGATTTCTGTGTTTTGTTGCAGGACTACTAGGAAAACTGGAAAGGGATTATGACATCACAAGAGATGGAGAGGAAAAAGGATTTAAACTGTTTACAACTCTGGTGGCTTTTTGTTTGTTAACATCTATTTAACACAGACTCTTAAAAAACAGTAAGGAGAAAAGTCTTTTTCTGATGATTCAAACACACCTCTTTAATTAAGGGCTAAGAAAGTTCCCACTGTAGTTCTCCAGTTATCCTAGGAGACCTCCACCAAAAAGAGGATAAAATGAGAGTTGATGATTTAATATTAAAATCAAGCAGAAAAAAAAATGAAAACCAGGGAGGCGGGAAATCTAGCTTTTTGGATACAATGCAAAAAAGCAAAAGCGGGTACAAATATTTTTCGCAGGTCCCCTTTAAGTTGTGTGTAAACTATTGAGGAGTGTGGGTGCACCCCACTGTTATTGGATGTGTTCTGCCTGAGGGTAGTGAGGTCGGCAGAATCCCCCTATGGGTAACTAGAAAGAACACGTCTCTTACACCTTCTGTCCTGAAGGGCAGAAAGCTCTGCCTCATGCTGCTGACTGGTGCACAAGAAGTGCAGGCTATTTATCCCAGCTTTCAGAAGCTGTATAGAGCCTCTGCCTAGGCAAACACTCCACTGATACAAGCACTGATTCTGAGGGTCTCTGTACCCTGCACCCTAGACAGGAGTCAGAATCTGACCAGGCTCAACTCCCCACCCCCAACCCCTTGTGCTTACACTTTGGGAGGCCCAGGTCCAGGTTCTGCCTTGACTTACAGCCTCTGTAGCCCCACTAAAGTCATCAGAGTTGTAAAGAACCCTGAAGCATGAATGATGCTTGCCCACATGCTCAGGGTTTAGCTGATCGCCATATTTGGGGTCGGGAAGAAATTTTCCTCCAGGGCAGATTGGCAGAGGCACTGGGGGTTTTTCACCTTCCTCTGCAGTGTGGGGCAAGGGTCACTTGCTGGAGGATTCTCTGCACATTGAAGTCTTTAAACCGTGTTCTGAGGACTTCAATAGCTCAGACATAGGTTAGGAGTTTATTACAGGAGTGGGTGGGTGAGATTCTGTGGCCTGTGTTGTGCAGGAGGTCAGACTAGACGATCATAATGGTCCCTTCTGACCTTAGAGTCTATGAGTTAGAATCTATGCTATGTACACACCCATATTTCTGGTCTTTTCAACTCCCCACAGAGGTTTGCTTGTATCTTACTCCCAGGACACAATTCAGCAAGCTCTGTCTGCTCTGTAGTGGCCCAGAAGGACTGGCGCAACCAGGCTGATTTGCCATAATACAAATAGGTCTTAACAAATTTACCACATTGCTGCTTGTTTTAGCCACACAGGCAGGAGTCCTGGAAAAGATGTGGTATCTTCCAGGTTATGGGGGACACATTTAATCAGAGCGAGAAGAAGAGGACATACCTTGATGCACTTGTCCAGGTAGTTGAAGACGTTGGCTCTAAGGAGGAAGTCTTCCCCCCGGATGATGG
This sequence comes from Terrapene triunguis, assembly GCF_002925995.2. Classification (NCBI taxonomy): domain Eukaryota; kingdom Metazoa; phylum Chordata; order Testudines; family Emydidae; genus Terrapene; species Terrapene triunguis. Next base: position 1,427 of record NW_020701824.1, on the reverse strand, counting down.
AGTAGGGCAGGGTCAGGTCAACAAAGAAAGGCTGGAAGGCTGTCATGGAGGTGGGTGCAGAGATACCAAATCCAGACTCCTTCTCCAAACAGAAAACGCTGGCTTTCCATTCGGTGATGGTGTCAGGGATGGTGAATACAATGTTGGCCTTGCCAGTGGAACTAGAGGGAATGGGGCAGAGCATGTATGCGGTACTCAATAGAGACAGATTTTTCAGAGAGTCAGCAGAGTGAGCACTGCCCATGTTCTGCTTGGAGAATTCCCCTTGTTGTCTGAGTGCTCAAAACTCATCACTCAAATCCCCTGAAGAGAAGCCCCTAGAAAATTCTCCTGCATGCCACTTGCCTGAGGAAACAGAACAATCAGTGGCAGAACATGGAATAAGACCATGAGTTCGTGACTCCACTTAAGCGACAAGACACTCCTTCCTCTCGCTAGCCAAGTCTGACATGCTGGATGCATTATTTGGGAACATGTACTGACAGCCTTGAACAATATCACCATGCAGGGATGCGGGGAGGAAGCTGGCTATAGGAAGTGTTCCATGCCCTTCCTGATGCCTTTCAGGGCAATAGTGGGCCCTTAAAAAGAAGATGAGAAGACAGAATAAGCAGTACTCACCCTACTGAAAAGAGATCCCAAATCCATGTCTCGGGGAAGAATTTCCGAACAGTCTCAGTCATGACTCTGCCTCGAGAATCATCTGCAGAGACAGTCTCTGTTAAGGGAGAATGGGGAGCTTGCTTAAACCCAGTGCATTTAGCAAAGGTACAATCGCAGAATGGCCTTTGCATATGGATGAAACTGTTGCCACAGTGTTTATCCCCAAAACTGGCATATTACTGTCCCCACCCCCATACCAATGTGCCTCAAACTTGTTCAGGAGAGAAAACCTCTAGGGGTAAGCAGGGAATTCAATCTTTGTTGTCTATTGAGTTCCAGTTGTAGTGTGGAGTTTTTGAATGTGGCCACCTATATCACCCAGAACTGGACTGAGACCCACCAGCTCACTTCATACAGGCCACCCAGTGGTGAGCTGGATTAGAGATGAGTGGGAAACAGTTTTCCCCATCCCTCGGATATTTTCAAGAGATCAACTTTTTTTTTTTTTTTTTAACTTTTTTATTAAGGGCAAAGTTAGAATAAAATGTTCACATACTAAATCATACAGTACCTGTCCCTTATTCAGAATCAGGTCAATATTCAAAGTCCAGAACAAAGATTAATCTCAAAATGGGATAAAAAGTTGAAATCTCAAAAATATTTGTGAATTGGAAAAAAATTGGTTCAGGACCAACTGAAACTATTTATTTAAATAATGGCAAAATGTCTCATTTCAGTTTTGACCCTTTTTTCTTTTTTATCCTTTTTCAGTATACCTATCTTAAATTTTGCAACAGAAAGTAATTTCAAATTGGAAAAACAGA
>NW_020701823.1:16103-23404 GCF_002925995.2 Terrapene triunguis | reverse complement strand
CTTCATGGAAGGAAGCATCAGGCCTAAGTTCAGGTAAAAATGACACATGTTGTCATGGACCCCTGTGATTAGAAGGGTGAAGTGCAATGAAATGGCCCTTTCTGTGACTGAACATAGAGGAAAATAGGAAACATGATCACTTGTTCATCATTCACCACAGTCCTGGAGGAAAAAGCAAAGCAGAAACATCAGTGAGAACAAGGCAAACACAGAATTCATAGATTCTAGGAAAGCATGAATTCAGTCTTGAATACTGTGTACAGATGTGGTCGCCACATCTCAAAAAAGATATTTTGGAATTGGAAAAGGTTCAGAAAAGGGCAACAAAAATTCTTAGGGGTATGAAGCGTCTGCCATATGAGGAGAGATTAATAAGACTGGGACTTTTCAGCTTGGAAAAAAAAAACTAAGGGGGGATATGATAGAGGTCTATAAAATCATGACTGTTGTGGAGAAAGTAAATAAGGAAGTGTTATTTACTCCTTCTGATAGCACAAGAACTAGGGATCACCAGATGAAATTAATAGGCAGTAGTTATAAAACAAACAAAAGGAAGTATTTTTTCACACAACGCACAGTCAACCTGTGGAACTCCTTGCCAGAGGATGTTGCGAAGGTCAAGACTATAACAGGGTTCAAAAAAGGAATTAGATAAGTTCATGGAGGATAGGTCCATCAGTGGCTATTAGCCAGGATGGGCAGGTATGATGTCCCTAACCTCTGTTTGCCAGAAGATGGGAATAGGCGACAGGGGATGGATCACCTGATGATTACCTGTTCTCTTCATTGCCTCTGGGGCACCTGGCATTGGCCACTGTCGGAAGACAGGATACTGGTCTAGATGGACATCTGGTCTGACCCAGTATGGCCATTCTTATGTTCTTAATCTCTTGACCTCTGGGTTAGGGGCCCAGCTCACTTCTGCTGCACAACTATACTGAGGGCAGAATTGTGAAACTGGACCAAGGAATCCAGCTGTTGGATACATCTGTAGCTCCAACAGCCTAGCCCTGCAAGTAGCAGCCAACATGGTGTAAGAATGCTGCATTTCCAGGAATTGAACAGGGGCCTCACATGTCAGGTGAGATGTCTCCCACTGAACCACCAATACTCCAGCCCCAAGAATGACGTCAGTATGAGCTAGCTTTCTCTCCAGAAAGCATTTCACTGATTCACTGGCTAGAAATGGGATTTCCATGAGTCCCAGCTCCCTGTGAAATGGCCAGGTGGGTACCTGGAAGAGGCAGGCTTTAAAGGGCTGATTAGAAAAGCACTGCATTTGGGAAGATGCTAGCGCTTATATAATACTCTTCAGCCATTTTCCATCAGTCTGATTTTATGCACTTGGACTCCAATGATGCAGAGGGCAGAGCTCTTCCTGGGAACTGCTGAGTGCCCCCAACTCCCATCGATTTTGGGAACTTGGCATCTGGCAGGATTGGGCTCTTACATGAAAACAACCTTGCCTCCCTACTCTTTGATCAGGCTGGTGGAGACTAGATAACCCTAACCTACAGGAACTTCTATCAACCTCTTTACCCCACCTCTGTGCATCTACTCAGTGCAGCTCCCCATTTACCTCACCTTTCTTCTTGCTCTCCACTCACCACCTTCTCCTTGTATCTGCTCAGTGTCTCCAGCTCTCACTTACCTTTCCCAGGCTATTCGATGCTTTCAGGGGCAGCTTCATTGCAGAGTGACTTGTATTCTGCAACAGCATGTTCGTCTGGAAGAGATGGGAACATTCCCATTGCAGTAAGAAGTCACTCCATCTCTGATGCCCATCACACAAACCTCCCCTCCCTGTGGAGTATCCCTAATCCATAGAAGCTCAGAATGGATCTCTTTGAAATCTTCCCAGTTCTAGTCCATCACCTATTCCACATTCAGCACATATGGCCTGAGCCAAAGCTCACTGAAGTAAACAGGTGTCTCTCCATTGACTTGAGTAGGTTTGGCTCAAACCCCTATTGAGTTCCAAGGCCCTCATCAGCCTCCCAATTGTAATGGCCCTCCATCAGCTTTAGTAAATGCAGTGACACTTCCCCCCACTTGGTGTGTGGTCTAAACAAAGCCCTCCTACCTGTTTCATAGTAATCGTAGATCAGCACTGAAGCTGGTTTGATGTTGGACACAGGAAGGTCTTGTTCAACAGAGAAAGAGAAACTGATAGTCTTACGTGAGACCTGGGAATGTGAGGGACAGAGATGGGCATCAGCTTTTATTCATAGAACACCGACTCCTCTGTAAAGGGTCAACCCCAGGGACTGCTAAGCTGTGGTGGGTTCCCAACACACACATCTCCTGTGTGCATGATGCACTCCAGCCCTGGCATCCATTATTTACCTGCCTGTATCTGTCATTTTAGAAACAGTCTTAGAGAATTTTTTTTAAATGTTATTGGTTCTAATTTTCCTCTCCTTCTTGTATTGCTGTGATCCTCAGTCATCATGAGTCCCAATACACAGGGCTCAGAGGAAACAAAACCAACTTCTAAATCCCCAGTGGTCATGACATTGAAGTCTAATGTCTTGCAGTCCCTCCAAGCATAGAAGTGAGGGTGTGCATCCCATGGAGAAGCTGGGAATCTCCCCTTTCCACTGGTGTAAACACTCCCTGCAGGGCCTCAAGGGAATCAACTTTAAAAATGCGACATTTTTTTCTGACTAGAAAAGCTGCTTCTGTGGCAGGACTGTGTTCTGCTAGCTCTAGTCCTGAGGCAGGTGCAGTTTGATTGGAGGGAAGGTGGAAATTCTCTATGTGGCAGGTGTGAGGAGGAGAAGGAACATCAACATTTCCAGACCAGATAAAATTAGTGCTCCATCTAGTGCAGTATCCGGTCTGTGCTGGTGGCCAGCACCAGCTGCTTTAGAGGAAACCCCCTAGTGGAGCTGTGTGCACACTGGGGAGGTTGCTCCTTGGCCCCCAGCAGTCAGTGTCTGAAAGGAGGAAACATTTTGTGTGTGTTTTATTTTGAATAAAAGAACAGGAGGCTGCTGGAAGCTGCTGAGGGATTTGGAATGTTAGAATAGTTTCAGGGTAGATGGATTAATGGGCAAAGGTGCATGATCAATGCAGTTTATCACACATATGTGGAGTGGCTATGCATGTATCTTCTGTGCAAAATTAAAACCTGCTAAACCCAAACCAAAGAATTGATTTTCCAGAACTCACACTCTCTAGGTAGAAGAGGACGTGGTTTTGCTTGGTGTCTACCTGCATCACTTTCTGATCCTCACGAAGCTTTAGATGAGGAAATGTGGGAAACATTAAAATATTAATAATCACTGAAAGCAAGACCCCCCAGAATCTGCAGTAAATGACTGAGCCAAAGTGTTATCTAATGGATAGCATGGGTCAATAAAAATAATCACTTGATAGAGACCCAAGTGTGTAGTGGCTTTGTCAGGAAATGCACATACCTAAACAGTTATACAGGAGACAGTCAGTTTGGAATTCCAGTTGGTTAATCTAATCCAGTGATCCTCAACCTTGTCCATATTAGGACACCTCCCTTCCCTCAATCTCACTCCCATTTAATCAGGCTCTATCTGGGAACTCCGTCAAGTTTAGCAATCTAGGAAACAGGGTAGTTGTGACACCCTGACCCCTGCTCAGGACTCCTGGAGGGTGTGACCCCCAGGCTGAGAATACACAATCTATTCAAGTGCTACAGACACATTAAAATCCCTAGGAAAGTGTTTTTTCAGTGCTAACCAGGCCCCCTTTTTTATCCAGTCCATGTTGTAATATTCTGTAAACCCCTCTTCCCCTGAGGTGGCTTATTCATGTCACTGCCATTCCTTACCTTCTGCAGGGATGAAATGACAGGTACGAAGCCAGAGAGCATCTTGACGTTGATAATGGCCATGTTGGAGATATTGCGTTTCCCGGCATAACTGAAATGGGAGGGACTGGGTCACTCTGGACCATGAATGTGGAGGAAACACAATGACACCTTCGGCTCCAGAGCACACACAGCCTGCAAAGGCCTTTTCGAATTGCATGTAATTGCTGATCATTTATTAACATGGAAGAGGTGCGGAAATGACCAATGATAGATGTCCAAGAAGGGGACAAGTATCCCCAGGGAGGGACAGTTGTCTGGAAAGAGGGGGTATCCCTGGGGTTTGGGGTAAGTGTCTAGCAGGCCAAGGCGATTAGTACCCTCAGGTATTTTACACAGACCATCTAATAGCACTTTAATATTTGTAATCTGTTCTTTCAAAAGCCATCCCGTCTTAACCAGCCAGTTCTTGTCATTCAGGCAACTGAAGGGAGGTTACCTGGTTGAGAGGACGATGTCAAACTTTGCCCGGAAACTGTCTGCGCAGGAAGCATTTGCCGTCTGCACTGAGAGAGAGAACCCAGAAGTCTTATTGGGAAGAAGGATGTTGTATCTCAGGGTTGTCTGGAACATGTGAAAAATGGTAATGAAAATCAGAAATCAGTCTGAGCTATTGACCCACCTGTTGTGGTGCCTAGCAACCCCTTTTTTGCTCCATACCTGGAGAAATCCTGACTGAATGCATCAATTCCCCAACAGTAACATTTAGTGACTGGAGAACTACTTCAGCAAACCACCAAACTGCCAAGCTCTCCATCAGTAACATTAAAAACCTTCCCTTCCCCACAACTGAGGTTCCATCCAGCTGAACAATGTAAGGAATAAGTGTGCCACCAAGTGGCCAGACAGAAGTGTGGGGAAAAAAACATGTAAATCCCCATTAGCCTTTTGATCTGCCTAGGGATTTATAAGGTTCTCATCACCAATGTATCTGCATCTTATAAACTCTGTGAAGTAGGGAAATGCTATCACTGTGACCGAGTAGGATATGTCTGGATCAGATTATGAATTCTATTGTACACTATGTGTTGAACACTAGTCTGGACTTGTGCAAGGGTAGCCTGTTGCACTGCATTCCAGACAGCTGCCCTAGCTCCTTTCTGAAGGACCATCATCAGAGTCATCTGGGGCTACTGATTCTGAATGACTGAACTATTGGTCCAACCCCATAGAACAATGGTCTCTACACTGGGCCCACAAGGGTAGGGGGCAAGCATAACTGGGGGATCTGGAGCATCTCAGTTCGAGCACATGGCTCAGAGTCATGGCCCTATTTAAGAGCAAGATTCTGCTCTGTGCAGGGGCCCATCCACTGCAACATGTAAGAAGGGCTTGAAAGAGAGAGGGCAGGAGAGAGTTTCAGGCTAAGCAGAGTCTGACAAACCAGGGACTTACAGAAGGGATGAGATCAGACTCGGGACAGTGCATCTCAGGGCTTCTGTTATTTTCAAAGATCTGTAATTCTTGAATGCTTTAAAAGTAAAGCCACGATGGTTAAGAAACATCTTTGCTAAGTCTGTGTTCCTTACTTTCCTGCCAGAGACCCAGTAGAAGCCCAGAGACCCTTAGCCTAGTTGGGACTCTGATGGAGAATGAGTAAGCAACTGGGAGGCTTGAGAGGTTTCAGGATCCAGGGCAGCTGGATGGCAGCACCCCATATCCCAACAGATCTGAGCCTCTGAGTGTGCTGGGGAGTCTCAGAGCTAGAAACAGTGACTAGACTCTACCCAGAGCCAATTGACTTGGATTGGGCCCTCTCACAACAATGATTGGGCCCACTCACAACAGACTGATGACTATACGGAGGGTACTGCACCAGGTTGTAACAATACCCATTTTACAGACGGGAACTAAGGCACATAGAGATTAAGTGATTTGCCCAAAGTCACATTTGCCCAAAGTCACATTCCTGCCTTTGGCAGCTTTGCCAAAGCCAGGAATTCAACCCAGATCCCCTGAGTCCAGTGCATCAATCACATCACCATTCTTCCTCTCATTGATTGTGTTGTCTGGAGATGGCAAAGTAGGGTTCAAAGTTTGTTCACCTTTAGTTTGATGTTTGTCTAGGAGGATCCTTTCACCATGACTAGCACACTATATGGGTTAAGATTCAAGGTGCAGACACTCAGCAGGAACAAGAGGGGCAGTGCTATTCCAAATGGCTTCTATTGTTAACTTCTTGGCAGCTGCTATTTTAATGGATGAAATGTTTCTAAAGAGAGGTGCACAGAGTTTTGGCCTCTCAGAGTTAGCCATTATAAACTATAGCAGCTCTTTGGAGTTTTTGACCTCATAATGCTTGTGTTCCCAGTTCTGGCTGCATCATATGACATTTTCCCCACCCATTCAATGCTGCACTGCTTCACTAGAGCTTTTCCTGTGGACCATCCTTGTTGCAGTGATTTACTCAAGGTCACTCTGTGAGTCAGTGGAAGAGACCGAAAGAGGACCCACGTCTTCTCCCTCCCATTCCTGTGTTGCAGTCCGAAGACCACAGCTTAAAGACTGAATTCTGATGTGTTTTCTGCCAGGGAGATGGGCTCCTCTGGGAGGATGCAAATCAAAAAGCCCAGAGTGAAGCATGTGAGAGCTAGGGACAAGACATGGTCAGTAGAAGGGAACTGGCTCTGGGATAGACTGCCAGAGCAGATCAGGTGAATACAGAGCCTGACCATCTTTAGGAAGTCCTGCAAAACCTTCCTCTTTGGAAAAAAAAAATCTTTCCACCATAGCAACAGTGAGACTCACAACACTGATGGTGCTCATCTACAGGGGCGGCTCTAGGCACCAGCAAAGCAAGCACGTGCTTGGGGCAGCCCATTTGCAGGGGCAGCAGGGATCCAGCATGGGAGCTGAGAACCAACAGGGGGCCCTGGGAGCTGTAGTTCCTTGGTTAGCTCCCTGCCTATAGAGCCAGCCCTGGAGCAGGGAAAGAACTACATTTCCCAGCATTCCCTTGGCCACTACCAACAGGAAAGAGGGGGGGGAGTGAGGAAGCTGAGACCTCGTGCTACAGCCTGCTTTGAATGGAGAGCTGCACTGGGAAGGTAAGGATACCATATTTTAACATTCAAAAAATAGGACATTCCACAGGGAGGGAGGGTAGCCCCACCCTGCCACCATCCACTCCCTTCGACTGCCCCCCACAGAAACCCCAACCCATCCAACCCCCCTGCTCCCTGATCACCCCCTCCCGGGACCCCTGCCCCAACTGCCCCCCAGGACCCCACCCCCTAGCTAAGCCCCACTGGTCCTTGTTCCCTGATTGCCCCCTTCCGGGACCCCACCCCCTATCTAAGCCTCCCCTCTCTTTGTCCCCAACTGCCCCCTCCTGAGACACACACCCCCCAAGTTCCCCCCTAGGACTCCACCCCCTACCTGTCCCCTGACAAACCCCTGGGACTCCCATGCCTATCCAACTGCTGCCTGTCCCCTGAGTGCCCCCCCAACCCCC
>NW_020701823.1:0-16003 GCF_002925995.2 Terrapene triunguis | reverse complement strand
CCCCCCCCCCTGCTCCCTGTCCCTTGACTGCCCCCCCGGAACCCCCTACCCCTTCTCCAACCTCCCAGCCCCATTACCGTGCCACTCAGACCAGCATGTCTGGCTTCGCGCAGTGCCAGACACGCTGCTGCATACATGCTGCCGTGCTCCCCTGCGGAGCCACAGCCCCCTCCCCCCAGCACCTGCCTTCCAGATTTGAACACCTCAAAATTCAGGAGTGCTCAAGCTCAGTTTGGGCAGCTGTTACTTCATTTCTCCCAAATCAAATATACTGATCCACTGTAACTTGCTGTAGAAAAAGTAGGATAAAATTGAGCAAGAAATGCTTCCCAGTGGTTATTAGGACTGGAATTGCTATTTTCAACAGCCATTGCCTTTTGTTTGTTTGTTTAAAAGGAAGACAGTGATATTGCATTGGCAAATTCCCCATAGAAAGAAAGAGTGGAACAAAAGAATAATAAAGGCACCTCAACTTTTCCTCATTTATGGAGGACAGTCTTATAATATGCATCCAGATATCCTCCAATCACACAAGCTGAAAATTGTTTCACTTTACTGCAGTTCTGTAACCATATGGGAACCAATCCTGTCTGTGTTCTGTGCACATCTAAAATTCCTGCTGAATGACCTGCCCTGGGAGCGAGTTACCAGTGACCCAGGGCTGCGGCGGAAGGAGGGTGCAGGTGGGGGGGCGGGGGAGAGCCCAGGGCTGGGGCGGCAGGGGGGTGCGAGTGGTGGGGGAAAGCCCAGGGTTTGGGCGGCAGGGGGGTGCGGCGAGGAGCCCAGGGCTGGAACAGGGGGGCAGCCAAAATTTTTTTTGCTTGGGGCGGCAAAAAACCTAGAGCCGGCCCTGCTCATCTATCAAACATCTACCAAACAAATGCCTGCAAAAAAAAAAAAAAAAAAAAAAAAAAACTCTGAAAACATCTAACAAGTTTACCTATCCAACCACTCAAACTAAAACATCCTAGGCAGATTTTTACCCCAAATAGGAAGATTGCTATTGATTTGACATGGAAGCAGTTGGATAATACAAAGATGGGCAGTAGTATAAAGCCCTATGACTGACAGATAGACAAACTATACTCCTTCAACTGGAACTCAAGTTTTACAAATAAAGAGGAGGATGTTTGTGTGTAACACATGTCCAGTTACCAGTCATCACCTAAGAAAAACTAATCACGTGTGATACAGAGAAAAAACACCAAGGACCAATTCTTTCTTTCTTTCTTTCTGAACTGGACTTAAAGAAGTTGATATATTTGTCCAAAGAGTCTTAAGAAAAGAAATAACAGGGGAGATAGGAAGGAATGGGGAGAGAGAGAGACTGGACAGAAGAGAGGGACACAAAAGAAGAAAGGCTGTATTATGTGCTGAAGAAGCCACACGCTGAAGGGTAGGGTGAGCACTTACCTGCACAAAGACACATCCATTGCCATTCACTTCCAGGATATAATTCCCTGGGACATCAGGCAGGGAACTCTGCTGCAACAGTAGCCTGTTCTGGCTATTCACCTCAAAGACCTTCTCAAAAGGCTTGCTGGAGCTGATTTTAACTGTGTTTTGGCCATTCTCAGAGTAGGTTGCTGCACCATAATCAGCCAGCGCTTGAAGAGCAATAACTGTGTCCTGAAAAAATGTAGAATAATTGTCAATTACAGACACACTGTGTTGGGATACTGCATGGGGTTATTAAACACATGGTTCCAATACAGACCACAGTCATTTCACGGCTCACAAGATTTCAGTGCAGATGAGCCCAAACCCATCCCAGTTCATCTTGGAAACTGAGTCCTGTAGAGTATTAGGGCACACCTCCAGAACGCTTCAGTGCACCAGGTGTGTCTGATAGCAAATCATACACACATCAATAATAGGCTAGAACCAGGGACTAAAGGAATTCTCTGAGCTCCTATTCACGTGAAGATCTAACTGTACCTGTTACTATTCAATTGCTGCCATGTGACTTTCACCTTGGCACATTTAGGACCAGATTGTCTTCTGGACAGCAGAACTCAACTCTAATGTTCTGCTCCCCGAGCAGGTGACATTTACACACACATCATTCTGCAAAGAGCTTGAGTGCATTGGCACTTTGTACGTAGAAGTTGAAGCTAGGGGTGGCAGCTGGCAGGGTGTGGGGAAGCCCCCAATCCCTTCATAGCTGCTATTCCAGCTTTTGGAATAGGGCCTGGACTATCTGTGGGAGAAAGTGGCCAATGGATCTTTTTAGTCACAGTCCTATTGGCTCTCTCTCTCAATCTCTAATGCAGCTGGCTTATGTGAGCAGCTGCCTGTGATTTCCTGGGCGTGATTAGAGGGCAGAAGGTAGTTGCTGTACCTGGGTGGAAGAGAAACCCCCATTGGAATTCTGCTGTCTGATGATCCACTGCACAATCTGTGAGGCGAATGTTAGGTCCTTTTGAGCCCGTTTGGGTTTGTGGAGCACTGCCAGAAGCACATAGCTGGTCATCTCAACCTCAGCAGAGGGGGCACGGGAATAGAAAGAGGGGAACGTTTCTGCAGGGGGCTTTACCTCCCGTTCCCAGTGCACTGAGCCACCTGAGAACAGAAAGGAGATTGTGAAGAACCAGAACAGCAGCTTAGTAATTAGTAGTCTGTGCTGCCATGCAGAAGACCCAATCCCAGTCTCTTTGAGTATGTCTTCTTCTGGTGGCATGTACAGTACAGAGACAGATAGTCCCCCTAGCATAGATATAAATAGTAGAGCAGGCAGAGAGGCGCTGCTTAGGTGAGTAGAGTACAGACATGCTTGAAAGCTGTGGGTATGTACCCAAGTACTTACCCTACACAGCTTTCTACTTGCCCAAGCTGTGCCTCTCCCAATGTAGTGTTCCAGTGCCTCCCTGCGGCTGGAGCATTTCCCCACTTCAGGGAAAGACACAGGCAGTGTGAAAAGGTTCTGGCAGGGTCGAGGCAGCAAAGAAAGATCCTTTTTGAGACGAGGAGGACCAGAACTGAACACAATATTCCAGCAGACTGCTCTGCAGGAGCAGTTACTCATCCATCTGGCCTTGGGGATATTGGGATTAGAATGCAATTATATTTGTGTGCCACAAGCTGTCACCCTTGCTACAGAATAGTCACATAAAAAGATAAGACAGATAGATTGAGAGAAAAGGCTAGAACTAAAGCAAGAGAGAGACACTTGTCCCAGTTCTCTCCTTCCAGCTACCCTTGATTTGCACCAGTGAAAGGGAGGTCAGAATCAGGCCCAGTAAATTCTCATAATTGATAACCAAAAAGTTTGGTGTCAAAGTATTACATAATATTGGACATCTGCATGCACCTATTTGCACAGGAGGAGGGGAGCTTGGGAGTCCTGGTTGAGGTAGGGAGGTGGACATGACAGTCAAGGGCTCCATCAGTATGTGGAGAGGAGGGTTAATCTGGGTTGTGTGTTAAAAACAAAACCACAGATCTGCTCAGCATCTCCATTTCAACTGGCCTACCTATCTCCCTATGTATTTCTAATGAGTGAAACTCCATGACAAATAAAGTTACCATGGTTTCTATATTTGAACACAAGAATTAAAGGTGGCAGTATCATCTAGGTAGGCCCATCTGCCATCAGTGCTAATATCCCAGAAAAACTAGGTGACACTCACCGACTTTCTTAGCTGATTTGTCCAGCTCCTTCAAGAAGAAGTCACATTTCCCCTCATTGACGACCAGGCAGAAGATATAGGCCAGGAGTGCCTGGATGTAAACTTTGCTGATTTCCTCTCCAGATGCAGCCTCCAAGCAAAACAGGCCATTTCGGACCACGGGGTGCTATAAATAAATTAGATCTGTGTGTGTGTGTGGGACGTACATCTTCACACAGACAAATATTTCTGTTCCAGAACATTCCAGGCTCACTTTATCTGGCCACCATCACTGCAGTGAACATGGAATATTCTAGGTCCAAAAGGACTGCAGAAGGGGCAGCATGACATCCCTAAAACAAGGATTTTCAGACTAGGGAAACATCATAACACAGGAGTGCCTTTGGTTTCGTTACTGAAGTTGAAATTTGAGTATAAATGAGAGCTCATTCTGTCCCCCTTCCAGTCCACTGCTTCTTCTTAGCTCTACAATAAGTTATTAAACTTCCATTGGTAATATCACATTCTGTAGTCATGGACAAACTCAACATTATGGGCCAGATTCTGCTCTCAGTGCCTCCAGTGTCAATCCATTGACATATATGGTGTTGTCCTGGATTTACACTGAAGTAAATGAAGTTACCCCAAGGTCACTTTGATCACAATTTGACTCCATGTCTTCACTGCTGCAGAATATAGGCCAGGAGGAAGCAAGCTCCTCAGACAGAAACAGAACACCTGCTAAGAAAATGTATGGAAAATACAAGTCAGGAAGTCTGACATTTTAGGGTCTAAGGCCCAACCTCTGCTCTCCCTGACGCCAACCACTGTAAAGCAAGACAATTTGTCCCTCATTTTAATGGACTTTTACATTTTTAACTGGTTGCAGCATGTGTATCATTCATCAGAACTGAACTGGAGCTTACTCCACCTCTGCACATAGTCAGAGATACACGAGTTAACAGGCACATTTGGATGTTTCAAGGGTCTGCCCTGAACTTTCTCCTGGTCCTGAGTGACTCATGTTTAAGGCTGAGATATAATACAAGCACAAGAGCCTGACAAGTTTGCAGGCACGTCTAGCATTTCATTTAATCAGAAGTTACACTGAGCCATATACTGCCCAAGACCCTATTGACTGCAGTGGAATTTCTGCTTGAAGACTGGGGCTAGCATGTAGCCCCTTTTCTTTATTAACAGCAATGAAAGCATACACATTCCATGCAGACATGTCCCTGTGGGTCATCACTTCCAGTACCCAGGCAAATTTGTAACAGATTCTGGGGCCAAGCCAACTGACCGAAACCAATTAAGGCAGGATAACAATAGTGAAGGAATCCTTACCGAGCTGGGGTGTCCAGCCTCAAGCAAAGCTGTGGTGATGTAGGCTGTCAGTGAAAGCTCGTCATCGACTCCTCCCTGAATAAAACACACGACAGAACTAGTCATTCCAGGGGGGGAGGGAACCGCCTTCTCCTCCCCCTGGACTGTTTCACTGACCTACCACACCAGAGTGGTTCCCATATTGTGTTATTACCCTGTTATGCCTGGACAGAGAGTTCAGGATAGCAGTTCTCAAACTGATCCCCAGTGTTTGCTGGTCACATCGGATTGGCTCTGCTTCTATTGCTGGCCGAGTTCTTTACAATGAAGAGCCTGGCCAGCTGTGGAAGCAGTTCTTAAGGAAGAAGAATGAGCCTAGCAACCTCTCATAGGGGCAGCTGCTTGCCTAAGAAGATGTGGGAGAGGAGCCCCTAGATGCAGCAAGAAAAGAACTTCTTCAACTTTGTAGTGGCTGAGATAGAGTGTAGGTGCTGGGAAATTGGGGAAAGAAAACAGATTTGTGAGATCAGAGATATGCTTTGGAAAATGAAATCTATTAAACTTTGACATTATTAATTGTCTATATCTGAAGAGTTATCCCAGTGGAAGGGGGGAATTGGGGATTAAGGATGCGATTTAGCAGAGGTAAGAAAGTGCTTTTCCAGTGGCAGGACACGAAGTTCAGCAGGGAGCAGAAATGTGTCACCGTCAAGGCATTGTTGAAGAGTTTCCCAACACTTTGGAAGCAACCACTTGACTTCTGTTTGCTTGAGAGCCAGGTCAGAGTTTGGGACTGGACATGGTCATCAATAAAGATATAGCGCTTGGCTTGTGCGTATGACTTGTATACGAAGGCGGTGAGCCTGAAGGAGAACAGCACAGATATGAGCAGTCACTTGGAGTCTAAAGCATCAAAACTCAATGCAGGTACCTTCCCCTCCTACACACAGGCCAGGAGGGGAATGAGCGACAGATGATGGGATAGAACTGTTTCTTTAATCTGTCTGTAAAATGCTGGCTTTGTGTCCATGTGTATGATCATGTCACATCAAGTGGGTGAGTCTACAGAGAAGAAAAATGGACCTACTGCCAGTAGCAGCTAAGAGAGTTCTCCTTTAGCATCATTGGTAGAGATGTTTGTTCTTAGAGCATTAGAACTAGAGTTCTAGTCCATGCTCTTTACATGTGTGTTTGATTTATTTAGTGTGTGTCTTTCATCTGCAGCTCATGGATTCATTACCAGCCGAGGCCTCAGCCAGCTTCCCAGCTCTCACCATGTATTTCCTTCCTTATCTCTGGTCCCAAAGACACTGTAGGATCCATCCGGGTGTTTGTATGACAGCTGCTTCTGGTACCCTGAAAACACACAAGGAGGAGGAAATGTTTCCTGATTAAAACCAACGAAATCCCATTTTAATTTGTCATCAAATAAATCCAGAACCCAAATTAGAGGAATCAAATGGGGATGAGCCTGGGGGACTGAGGGGAGCAGAAGAACATTGACTTGGCATCAAAGCCTGGGGGAAAGGAGCAAGGAGAGCGCACTAAGGATTGACAACAAAAAACAGACGTTTGGAAGGGGCAGGAAGACAAGACATACATGGAGTGAACCTCAAACAAGGTGAAAA
Source organism: Terrapene triunguis (assembly GCF_002925995.2). Taxonomy (NCBI): domain Eukaryota; kingdom Metazoa; phylum Chordata; order Testudines; family Emydidae; genus Terrapene; species Terrapene triunguis. The sequence goes on along the minus strand of NW_020701823.1, from coordinate 9,444 downwards.
GGTGGGTGGGGAGGGGATAGAAGAGGCAGGATGATGTAAGGAGCAATTTCAAGCAGAACTACCAATTGATTTGCAGGAGCAAGCAGGTCAGCAGGGTATTACAAGGCAGCTACATGGTTCAGAATGCTTAGTTAAATGAAAAATGTGGAGCTACCAGGGTAACTTTGTAGTGCATGCTATCAATGGAGGCAGGAGGGTGTCACAAGTTAAGGAGAGGCCCCTCACCACTGACTAAGTATCCGATGGCCTTGGATTTGGTCTCCTCACTCAGCTGCCCCGTCTTATTCAAATAGTCCAGGACGTAGATGTTGGGGGCAAACAGGACCATGTTCTGCTCCCCGCAGCCAAAGGGCATCTGGAGGAGCTGCTGCAGGTTCTGCATGGCTGTGCCCAGGATATCACCTGGGAATAGAGACATAGGGAGTGAGTTTCACACAGAGCCAACATCAGAATCTGCAAAGCTAATATGTACTACAGAACAATAATATCAGTACAACAGTCAGGGACCCTCAAGATCCTGACAGAGATTCTAGAATTAACCCCTAGTTGCAGAGATTCTACCACTGCTTTTCTCAGTAGTCCTTGAATCCCGAGCACAGGAGGACAGATTCGTTCTGGTCTAAAGTAGAAGACAGCGAAAAACCCCAAACAAGAAACCCCCACACCTCATGCCCCTTTGCCCTCCACATCTGCACTTTGCCAGCTAATCTGCACCAGAAATATATTGAACATGGCAAATGCCTGCAAAGCTTCAAGCAGCTCGTTTTTATTTAAGAACAAAAAAATACCCAACCAGGAAAGGTTTCTTCCTTATCCCAAGAAAGTTATACTTGTCAGTACAGCCTGGGCAAAAGAGCCCTGGACAGGTTTAAGAACTCCCAACCCAACAGGGCTAGAAATGGGCACTTCAGAGCGGAAGTTGTGGTCTCCACAGCCCTTGCTGATTGTCCATAAAGAGCTGGCTGGTCACATGCTACCAGCATTTTCTCTTTATTTCCAGCTGTTAAAATGCATTAAGAGAGAGTTGAAATACATCAAATACTTTCCAAATGTCACCTCTCCATGTAAGAAATTGCTGTACTTGCCACAGGATGGCATGAAATGGAGAAGCGTATCTGGGTGATCATGAATCAGGTGATGGAAAAACGTGTTCAGGAGGCATTCTCTGTACTAAAATATTGCCCCGACTATGAAAAACTTTGGGAACACTGCTTCATAACACTTCAGTGGAAGGATTTTTAGTTCCTCTATGGCAGTGGTTCTCAAAGCCGGTCTGCTGCTTGTTCAGGGAAAGCCCGTGGTGGGCCGGGCCGGTTTGTTTACCTGCCGCGTCTGCAGGTTCGGCCGATTGCGGCTCCCACTGGCCGCGGTTCGCCGTTCCAGGCCAATGGGGGCTGCGGGAAGCAGCGCGGGCCGAGGGATGTGCTGGCCGCCCTTCCCGCAGCTCCCATTGGCCTGGAGCAGCAAACCGCGGCCAGTGGGAACCGCGATCGGCCGAACCTGCGGACGTGGCAGGTAAACAAACCTGCCCGGCCCGCCAGGGGCTTTCCCGGAACAAGCGGTGGACCGGCTTTGAGAACCACTGCTTTATGGGACACCCATCAGTTGTTTCTAAGGCTTCGTACATCCCAAGATGTCAGGCCTTAGAACTGCAATGCAATTATTTATTTCAAAATGATATTTGGGTGAAATATTTAGAGGTTTCTAAAATTGTATTAATTTCTGTTTTTTCTCCTTCCAAGGCCTGGATAACTGAACTCACAGAGAGATACAAAAGTATTTTAATAAAGCTTTTAAAACACCCTTTGCTACAACATTGCTAAAATAGTATTTCTAGAAAGCATGGCACATACAGAGCAAATGATGGGGTGCGGTGGCATAATGCATTTATTAGCATGATTTTGGGAGGAGCAGCATAACTCAGTAAGGGCTTTGTCTCTTGTGAGTAATATAGCTTAATATATAGGATGGTGGGGTGCAAAGGTTTTATTGGCATGAGTTTAGGATGGGTGCATTTGGCATGAGTGGCAAACAATTGAATCAACCCAAACAAGTGCCAATAACCCCTTTATACCAAAAGAAAGGAGTATCACCAACATCCAGAACCTGGGTTTCTCCTCTCTGGCAAAGAGGATGTCTTCTACCACTGCAAAGCTGGCTGGTTACTTTCAAAGAGGCAGGAATAAGCCTTGTTGCTCAGAAGTTTGCCTTTCCTGAGATGTAAGAATCTCAATACAAAACTTAATAGATTTACCAGTGACAGAACAAGAGGCTCTGGCTGATCCTTCCACCAGGTTTTCAGGCAGCTTCAGAGACACTGGTTCCGTGGCTGCAGCATCTGCGGGGAAAATATTAGATTAATTTTGATCATTTATATCAGGAATTTGATTATAGCAACTAAGCACTTCTTGTAAAAGTTAAAATGAATGAACATCAGAAGACACCCACAATGGAGAACAGTATATGGAAACTGTTGCTGTTGCCCCCAAGAGCATAACAATAGTCAAGAGTGAAGGAGACAAAGTAAAACTAATACAGTGAAAGCCAGACAAAATGGGGCAAATCCTCAGGTGTTGTAAGTTACCACAGTCCACAGAAGTCAACGTATATAGGCAAGGCCAGTGCTCACAGGATGTGATGGCACTTGTGGTCGCCAGGAACCCAGGTTGAAGGAGCATCTTCAGCAAGACACTTGATGTGGGGGGTTGGTGAGGGTTAGAGTCCTCTTTTTTGCTCCCTCCATTAGCAAGTGGTCTTCCATGGCCTTCACAGCAACTTGGCTACTTACCACTCTTCATGGCAAATTCATTCTAAGGCTCCCCTGTTTCCTGTCTGTCTCTCCACTCCCAGCCCTATCTTCCATCCTCACTGGGAGAAGGAAACTGAAAAATTAAACTCTGGGGGAAGACATTAATCAAATATGCCTTCAGGGGGCCCAGGACATGCTTGAAATGTCCCAGTGAACTATGTATCTTTGGTAGTTATATGGCCCCCTGCACTATTAGCAAGTGCTATTATGCCACTAAATGAACAGAGACACAGAGACACAGAGACATGTTTACACTGCACACTAAACCCGGGTCTGTGGGACTGTGCTTGAACATCAACCTTGCATTGTAAACCGAGGATTGCAACTGGCAGACCCGGGTCTCAGTGCTGTGCTAACACATTCATCCTGCATACTCTGACCAGGATCTGCAGCTTGACCTGTGCCACACTGCAAATGACAGGGCTTGGACCCAAGTCACAGCAGGACTCAGGCTCTGACCCACCCCTGAGCAGGGTTCTAGGAGCCAGGACATGAGTGCTTGCTGTACCCAAGTCAGGCTGATTTGCATGTGAACAGAAGGGGGGCTTGGGCCCAAACCTGAGTCAGAACCTGGGCTTAGTATGCAGTGTAGACATTCCTGTGTGACCTTGGGCAGATCACTTAGGGTGGTTAGTGGCACAGCGGGGAATTGAACTCTCATCATTCCACTGCCAGACTAGCACTCTAACTCCTGGACCATCCTTCCTCACACATCTAGGTGCCAGCTGTACAGTGCCTCCATGAAAGGGGGATGGGTCAGGGATTTACAAAATTATTAATTAGTGCTGAGGGAAAGAGCTTTGGTCCCAGTCAACAGGTACAGAATTTGGAGAGATGCCCTTACCCTTTGTGCAGATGAGGGAGCTCTGGGTCACCTCCTTTTCGATGCCTTCAGGCTGGTCAGTGGAGGGGAGAGAGAGGAGACACATACAGCACATCAGAATGAATGTTACAGAAGAAAATGGTCCAATGAAAAGCCATCCCCATGTCTGCACTATCAAGTAATCAGGGTATTATACCCAGACTCTAGGGACCAGACTCATCCATGATGTGGCTGCTACTTCAGGGGAGCTCTAGACAATTGGTTTTGGCTCTGTGGAGTCTTTCCCATTCTTCTTCCCTCTATTACACAAGGGGATGGGGGAAACTTACTGTATTTCTCTTCCATCTGCTTCAGTCCTTCCCTCTCTTTACTTCCCCCAGCATAACTCAGTAAGGGCTTTGTCACTTGTGAGTAATATAGTTTGATATAAAGGATGGTGGGGTGCAAAGGTTTTATTGGCAGTCCCTGAATGTCCCAGTTTAAGATAATATACAGGGTGGTAATATTCCTGCCAGCCAGGGGACAGCTGTCATAGATGCAGGGCTAGTGCTTAAACATGGTGCTAGGTGCCCTACAAATACCATTGCTTGCTAGCTGGATTGAGTCAGATGCAGTTTATGGCTAGGAAATGCTAAGCAGAGTTCTGAGAAGACTGTGGGAGTTTCATTTCAACTCTCCTGGTGGATTTGCATCCTGTGGATCATACGTATGCTGGTCCCAGTTATGGCTCTGCCTAAGTGTAGGATGCAAACACAGTGAATCCATGCACAGGGTATTTTGGGCTTGGAGAAGGAATCCTGTTCTACAAAGTGGATACATCAGCATGGTCTGTCTGACCCCAGGCTGGCTAATGCAGCAGGCAGGACAAACTCTCCAGCACTGCAGTTAGAAGGAGGGAGGGGTTTCAGGGTGGGCTGGCTCACACACTCTGACCTCCATCATATTCACCAAACACTCATCATCCCAACAACACTCTTGATGGCAGTGACATCGCTCCTAAACTGAACACCCAGCCCTATCCCAGCTGGCTGGCACTGGATCCAAGCCTGGTGCACTTTAGAGCACTTCAAATACTTTGACTTGCTTTCACACATACTTGCTGCACTCTTCACGGAAGGGAGGGATGTTCAGACAGAGAGCCAGAGCTTTCCACTGTACCTCAACCAACAGGGTTCTAATCAGGGTGTCCTTCCACCCTATCTCCGGCCTCCCAGATGTTCTGTTCCCACATTTCCCACCATTCTTCTTGGTCTCAGCAGTAACACTAAACATCACATCACCTGGAATAACACCCGATAAAGAGAAAAAGTTACTTCCATTGCCCAGCGTGATGGCTGATGTTAGCAGATTTCTACATGTGACAAAACTGCAGTATGGAACTTTGCGGGTCAGCTGGTGGACCAAGTGGCCAGGCAGCAGTTCTGCAGAAAAGGACCTAGGGGTTACAGTGGATGAGAAACTGGATATGAGTCAACCGTGTGCCCTTGTTGCCAAGAAGGCTAACAGCGTTTTGGACTGTATAAGTAGGAGCATTGCCAGCAGATTGAGGGACGTGATCATTCCCCTCTATTCGGCATTGGTGAGGCCTCATTGGAGTACTGTGTCCAGTTTTGGGCCCCACACTACAAGAAGGATGTGGAAAAATTGGAAAGAGTCCAGTGGAGGGCAACAAAAATGATTAGGGGGCTGGAGCATATGACTTATGAGGAGAGGCTGAGGAAACTGGGGTTATTTAGTCTGCAGAAGAGAAGAATGAGGGAGGATTTGATAGCTGCTTTCAACTACCTGAAAGGGGGTTACAAAGAGGATGGAGCTAGGCTGTCCTCAGTGGTGGCAGATGACAGAACAAGGAGTAATGGTCTCAAGTTGCAGTGGGGGAGGTTTAGGTTGGATATTAGGAAAAACTTTTTCACTGGGAGGGTGGTGAAGCACTGGAATGGGTTACCTAGGGAGGTGGTGGAATCTCCTTCCTTAGAGGTTTTTAAGGTCAGGCTTGACAAAGCCCTGGCTGGGATGATTTAGTTGGTGTTGGTCCTGCTTTGAGCAGGGGGTTGGACTAGATGACCTCCTGAGGTCTCTTCCAACCTTGATATTCTATGATTCTATGACTGTTTAGTCACCATTGATGAGCAGCCATGGGGTAATGGAGCTCTGAGCTCTATACATGGAAAGGGCCAGGGCAATGCAGCTCTCTATAGAGCACCTCCCAAGCAAGCAAAGTTGGGGCAATGCAGCTCCAAGCTCTATGGACTCAGAAGATGGACTGGTTAGGGATGGGCTTTTTGGTGACACATGAATAGACTAGCATCAGTCACAGGACAGAAAGTTGTGCAGAAACTTAACAAGTTTTTTTGAGATAATATTCCAGACATAGGTTTTCCTCTCATTGGCACACACGCATCCATCATCTCCCTTTGGGGAAAGGAGCTGAGCCTGGTAATCCTGGGAATTGGCTAGCAAAATACCAACCTGAGAGCAGGAGAGAAATACTGATGTGGTGCAGGCTATGTCTGACACAAACAGGGTCAGCATTACAGGAACTCCCTTCTGCCTATCTCCAGTGGGTATCCAATGCCAACACTATGGGGCAGAACCAGAACAGGGGATGCTGTGGTATTGGACGGGCCACTCTTCAGAGGACATCTTAACAGAGCTATCTTCTGCCTGTCTCTAGTAAACATCAATAGGGACATGAAATATACCATCGAAGCAGATAACCTAATATACTGACCAGCACCCATGCTCTCAGTCAGTACAAAAGGTGCTAACGCCTTCCAGGAGATCTGCATAGGAAACCATTGCCCGGGCTCTTTTTTGCTGCTTTATGGGGTATATTGAAGGCCACCAAGGGTTGTTACTTTTTCTTCCCAACATTTTTCTGATTTCTAGATTTCTGTGTTTTGTTGCAGGACTACTAGGAAAACTGGAAAGGGATTATGACATCACAAGAGATGGAGAGGAAAAAGGATTTAAACTGTTTAAAACTCTGGTGGCTTTTTGTTTGTTAACATCTATTTAACACAGACTCTTAAAAAACAGTAAGGAGAAAAGTCTTTTTCTGATGATTCAAACACACCTCTTTAATTAAGGGCTAAGAAAGTTCCCACTGTAGTTCTCCAGTTATCCTAGGAGACCTCCACCAAAAAGAGGATAAAATGAGAGTTGATGATTTAATATTAAAATCAAGCAGAAAAAAAAATGAAAACCAGGGAGGCGGGAAATCTAGCTTTTTGGATACAATGCAAAAAAGCAAAAGCGGGTACAAATATTTTTCGCAGGTCCCCTTTAAGTTGTGTGTAAACTATTGAGGAGTGTGGGTGCACCCCACTGTTATTGGATGTGTTCTGCCTGAGGGTAGTGAGGTCGGCAGAATCCCCCTATGGGTAACTAGAAAGAACACGTCTCTTACACCTTCTGTCCTGAAGGGCAGAAAGCTCTGCCTCATGCTGCTGACTGGTGCACAAGAAGTGCAGGCTATTTATCCCAGCTTTCAGAAGCTGTATAGAGCCTCTGCCTAGGCAAACACTCCACTGATACAAGCACTGATTCTGAGGGTCTCTGTACCCTGCACCCTAGACAGGAGTCAGAATCTGACCAGGCTCAACTCCCCACCCCCAACCCCTTGTGCTTACACTTTGGGAGGCCCAGGTCCAGGTTCTGCCTTGACTTACAGCCTCTGTAGCCCCACTAAAGTCATCAGAGTTGTAAAGAACCCTGAAGCATGAATGATGCTTGCCCACATGCTCAGGGTTTAGCTGATCGCCATATTTGGGGTCGGGAAGAAATTTTCCTCCAGGGCAGATTGGCAGAGGCACTGGGGGTTTTTCACCTTCCTCTGCAGTGTGGGGCAAGGGTCACTTGCTGGAGGATTCTCTGCACATTGAAGTCTTTAAACCGTGTTCTGAGGACTTCAATAGCTCAGACATAGGTTAGGAGTTTATTACAGGAGTGGGTGGGTGAGATTCTGTGGCCTGTGTTGTGCAGGAGGTCAGACTAGACGATCATAATGGTCCCTTCTGACCTTAGAGTCTATGAGTTAGAATCTATGCTATGTACACACCCATATTTCTGGTCTTTTCAACTCCCCACAGAGGTTTGCTTGTATCTTACTCCCAGGACACAATTCAGCAAGCTCTGTCTGCTCTGTAGTGGCCCAGAAGGACTGGCGCAACCAGGCTGATTTGCCATAATACAAATAGGTCTTAACAAATTTACCACATTGCTGCTTGTTTTAGCCACACAGGCAGGAGTCCTGGAAAAGATGTGGTATCTTCCAGGTTATGGGGGACACATTTAATCAGAGCGAGAAGAAGAGGACATACCTTGATGCACTTGTCCAGGTAGTTGAAGACGTTGGCTCTAAGGAGGAAGTCTTCCCCCCGGAAGGTGGAGTAGGGCAGGGTCAGGTCAACAAAGAAAGGCTGGAAGGCTGTCAGGGAGGTGGGTGCAGAGATACCAAATCCAGACTCCTTCTCCAAACAGAAAACGCTGGCTTTCCATTCGGTGATGGTGTCAGGGATGGTGAATACAATGTTGGCCTTGCCAGTGGAACTAGAGGGAATGGGGCAGAGCATGTATGCGGTACACAGTAGAGACAGATTTTTCAGAGAATCAGCAGAGTGAGCACTGCCCATGTTCTGCTTGGAGAATTCCCCTTGTTGTCTGAGTGCTCAAAACTCATCACTCAAATCCCCTGAAGAGAAGCCCCTAGAAAATTCTCCTGCATGCCACTTGCCTGAGGTAACAGAACAATCAGTGGCAGAACATGGAATAAGACCATGAGTTCGTGACTCCACTTAAGCAACAAGACACTCCTTCCTCTCGCTAGCCAAGTCTGACATGCTGGATGCATTATTTGGGAACATGTACTGACAGCCTTGAACAATATCACCATGCAGGGTTGCGGGGAGGAAGCTGGCTATAGGAAGTGTTCCATGCCCTTCCTGATGCCTTTCAGGGCAATAGTGGGCCCTTAAAAAGAAGATGAGAAGACAGAATAAGCAGTACTCACCCTACTGAAAAGAGATCCCAAATCCATGTCTCGGGGAAGAATTTCCGAACAGTCTCAGTCATGACTCTGCCTCGAGAATCATCTGCAGAGACAGTCTCTGTTAAGGGAGAATGGGGAGCTTGCTTAAACCCAGTGGATTTAGCAAAGGTACAATCGCAGAATGGCCTTTGCATATGGATAAAACTGTTGCCACAGTGTTTATCCCCAAAGCTGGCAAATTACTGTCCCCACCCCCATACCAATGTGCCTCAAACTTGTTCAGGAGAGAAAACCTCTAGGGGTAAGCAGGGAATTCAATCTTTGTTGTCTATTGAGTTCCAGTTGTAGTGGGGAGTTTTTGAATGTGGCCACCTATATCACCCAGAACTGGACTGAGACCCACCAGCTCACTTCATACAGGCCACCCAGTGGTGAGCTGGGTTAGAGATGAGTGGGAAACAGTTTTCCCCATCCCTCGGATATTTTCAGGAGATCAACTTTTTTTTTTTTTACTTTTTTATTAAGGGCAAAGTTAGAATAAAATGTTCACATACTAAATCATACAGTACCTGTCCCTTATTCAGGATCAGGTCAATATTCAAAATCCAGGACAAAGATTAATCTCAAACTGGGATAAAAAGTTGAAATCTCAAAAATATTTGTGAACTGGAAAAAAAATTGGTTCAGGACCAACTGAAATTATTTATTTAAATAATGGCAAAATGTCTCATTTCAGTTTTGACCCTTTTTTCTTTTTATCCTTTTTCAGTATACGTATCTTAAATTTTGCAACAGAAAGTAATTTCAAATTGGAAAAACAGA
>NW_020701822.1:0-3285 GCF_002925995.2 Terrapene triunguis | reverse complement strand
ATATGCTTTATGCAAAAGGTCTCTTGTAAGGTATCATTACAAAGCTTATAATCTTAAATTAATGGAGATATCCTATCTCCTAGAACCGGAAGGGACCTTGAAAGGTCATTGAGTCCAGCCCCCTACCTTCACTAGTGGGACCAAGTACTGATTTTTTGCCCCAAATCCCTAAGTGATCTCCTCAAGGATTGAACTCACAAGCCTGGATTTAGCAGGCCAGTGCTCAAACCACTGAGCTATCCCTCCCCCTACTGAGTGTGGTCATCCTATTTATATGAATGTATCATTCTTGTATCTGAAACTAGGAATATGAAATATACCTCTGAGGTCCTATTGTAATTATGCAAAGTGCGGGACATTAATGGTGATTTGGAATCTTGATGTCTCCCATTAACCAGGACAATTGGTTGGAAATGGCTCTGTTTACTTGTAAGACTTCCTGTACATGTGTGCCAGCAGGTAGGTAATGAAGTCTCACAGGACATGTGATCATGTCACCTGAACTGGAATCCATCTTTAACCTGGTGCTTTTCCATTTAGAAGGAGGGGTGTGAACCGAGAGAGAGACAAAGGATTCCTGCCTTGTGACAAAGCTACTAAAGGGGGTGGAACAGAACAAAGAGGGCTGTAGTCATGAGAAATCCCCTTTTTTTAGCATCTGAGCTGGAACTCCCACACCCCAAACCCCTCATCCCCAGCCCCACCCCAGACCCTGCACCCCCAGCCAGAGCCCTCATCTCCCCCACATCTCCACATTGTGCAATATAGGAAAACCGATAAATGCTTACTGTTTCCGGTCCATTTTTACATTATTTTAAAATATATATATCGGCTTACAAGGCAGGTGTGTGTGTGTGGGGGGGGGGGACTTGGACCCATTCTGGGCACCACCAAAAATTATACAAACCTGCCTCCCCTGACTACTCATGTTTAAAACTAGGGTTTGCCATGACTAACTGACATGATCCTTCACATGATTTGTTTGTGAATACATACCATTGTGGACTCCATCACCTATGGCAATGACTCCCCTTGGTGTGTTAGGACCTTTTGTTCCCTGTAGTGATCTGGCTCCCAACAATGTTTCCCTGGCTGACACAAAAGCAACTGAGAGAGATGCCCCTGGGTAAGGACATGCATATAACACTTGACAGACCCTTGTTGGATTTCTACTAGAACTCACCTAGAGCCCCTTCCCTTCGCTGGTGCCTGAGAAGAGTGAGGGGTTCTTCAGCAGAGGGCTAGCTCCATGTTTGCTCTGGAGAGCTGTGCAGTGAGAACCTTCCCTTCACCACTAGCTCTCCTAACCCTTCATGTAGACAGCAATCCCTGATGAAGCCGTGGGATCCAGGAGGGATAACATGGAAGATCATCTCCTGCCTCTCCTGGTGAGAGAGGTTTCTAAAGCTCTGCCAGTTTGGTTGGAGATTTCTAGTTTAAGTTGGTGGGTAGCTGGTGCCAAGGTAAATTGTGCCTCGTGCAGGCATCCAGACCATCCCTTGATATCTGTTTGTCCCAGTGATATCATAGAGGTGTCACATCACTGCCTTCTCCTTGTTGTGACTCTTAGTAAGGAATGAAATGACATTTTCCAGCCCATTGAATTTTTCACCTTGGTTCATTTTTTATTAGGGTCACAATTTCAAATTCACCAAACACATTTTCATTCCTTTTTCCAAATGATCTTGGTCTCCATGGACAGAAGTCAATAACTTGACAAGCGTCCAGTGAAGAGAAAGGAATCATACTGAGAATAGCTGTGACATTACTATGGGTGTGACCATCAAAGCATGAGGCTGTGTAGCAGAGCTCCAAGCCCAGACCCCACTGTGAAGTCAGCTGGGATCCCGGACAGGGATGTGTCTTGCAGCACTTCCTAATCAATCAATGCTACACCCCCAGCCCCACACTGGCCTGCCCCCATCCTAACAATCAATGATACAGCCCCAGGCCCACATCATTCCATTGACCCTCATTTCACCTAGGAGCCTCCTGCAGCCTCAGGGGGTCTTCGCCTCCTCTGACCTTTACCAGTGCTGCAGGGAGGAGAAGCAGGGAGCAGGCTGACCCATTGCTCACAGTAGAGGGGAGTAGGATAACCCTGAGCTGCTCTTTCTGCTCAATACTGCCCTCTCCCCTTCGATAAGGATGGTGTCAATTGCTCCCTCCCCCACTTCTACCCAAAAACAGCTCTGGCTGATGGGAGGGGGGACAACTCTGTCTGACACCTGCAGCGGCCCTGGTTGGCTGCTATTCCCCAGGAGGCGAGCAAATGGGGAAGGCAGCCAATCAGAGGGATTTCCCCTGCGCAGGATTTGAAATTCATGAGAGCTGGAACCCAGCTCCAGCTGGGGTCAAAATTGTGTCACTGGCCATGAAATCCCAGGTGTTGGCTGCTGTGCTAGGAGCGCTGCAATGGTGGAGCAGCAGCCCCTGCTGCAGATCCCAGGATGTCGTGATTGAGGGCGGCAGCACCTACAGGAGGAGCAGGACACATCTCCCTCCAGGACTGAAGTGATGCGAGTGCAAGGGGGTGGGGGCAACACTATTGCATAGGCTCCAAGGGAGATGGGGCCCAAGCAGGAGAGAAGAGAGAGACAGACCAATAGCTAAACGTGCTGCATGACAATAACTACCAACGAATATTAGATGTGGCTGCATTTCCCTTTCTGACATGGTGCCATGGGCAGGAAAAGGCTATTGCAGTAAAATGCTGCTGGAACGGAATCTGCTTGCTGTTTGGTGGAGGCCGAGCAGAGGCTCTTGCTGATGTGACCATTCCGGGTGGTCCCTGGACGCCGGATAGAGCTTGGATGCAGTGATCTCTGCTCTATATGTCTCTGGTTTTCCCATCGATTTCTGCACTATGTGAACTGTCATTTAAAAAAAAAAAGTTTCTTGCCCCTGTAGCAGTAAAGGAAACCTTCCAAATGTGGCACCTTGTAGTGATCTGTGCCTGGGTCCATACAGACAGCTTGAATCAATCACTCTCAGATGGGGTCTGTGCCTGAATAAGGCATTAAATCTGAACCTGGTGACTATAGAAATTTCTCCACAGTTAACAATGGCACCTCTGATCATTGCAGCAGAAACGTCCAGCCTATTGGAGTTGTGGGGAAAGTCCTCACTGGTACCAAATTATAAAGAAGAAGCAAAGCAGAGACCAGGTGTGCATCTCCAATAATGAGAAGATTTATTGACGAGAACTAATACATGTTCAGGATATGGACCTGGAGAAAAGCTTCATGGAAGGAAGCATCAGGCCTAAGTTCAGGTAAAAATGAC
>NW_020701821.1:0-3833 GCF_002925995.2 Terrapene triunguis | reverse complement strand
CAAGGCTTAGTAGTCTAACCGTCTTCTCAGTAACATTGTTTCTTCTTTGAGTGATGGTCCTTATTCCATATGTGTGTGCGCATGTTTTTTGTGAACAGTGCCTGTTGACCCGCAAGTGCGTAGTACGTCCTCTTGTGCTCGCAGCAGAGGGCATAATAGGTCACACGAGTTGATGCCTCTCCAGTTTCCTCTTACTGCCACATGGCCTGAGTTGGAACCCCCATTCCTTCGTGCTCTTAGTTTTTGCTTAGAGAGTGACTTCTGTCTGTTTGTTATAGATAGCCCGGAGGTAAGTGGGGAAGTGAGATACCGGGAGGAAGCACGAGCAGGAGAGCGCAAGAGGGGAGGACTCCTGCCTCATACTGAGAAAGCAGGACAATCAGCGAGTTATCTTAAGTGCCTATACACAAATGCAAGAAGCCTGGGAAACAAGCAGGGAGAACTGGAAGTCCTGGCACGGTCAAGGAACTATGATATGATTGGAATAACAGAGACTTGGTGGGATAACTCACATGACTGGAGTACTGTCATGGATGGATATAAACTGTTCAGGAAGGACAGGCAGGGCAGAAAAGGTGGGGGAGTTGCATTGTATGTAAGAGAGCAGTATGACTGCTCAGAGCTCCGGTATGAAACTGCAGAAAAACCTGAGAGTCTCTGGATTAAGTTTAGAAGTGTGAGCAACAGGGGTGATGTCGTGGTGGGAGTCTGCTATAGACCACCAGACCAGGGGGATGAGGTGGACAAGGCTTTCTTCTGGCAACTAACAGAAGTTACTAGATCACAAGCCCTGGTTCACATGGGGGACTTCAATCACCCTGATATCTACTGGGAGAGCAATACAGCGGTGCACAGACATACCAGGAAGTTTTTGGAAAGTGTAGGGGACAATTTCCTGGTGCAAGTGCTGGAGGAACCAACTAGGGGCAGAGCTCTTCTTGACCTGCTGCTCACAAACAGGGAAGAATTAGTAGGGGAAGCAAAAGTAGATGGGAACCTGGGAGGCAGTGACCATGAGATGGAAGAAAGGAGAGCAGCAGAATACGGACCCTGGACTTCAGAAAAGCAGACTTTGACTCCCTCAGGGAACTGATGGGCAGGATCCCCTGGGAGAATAACATGAGGGGGGAAAGGAGTCCAGGAGATCTGGCTGTATTTTAAAGAATCCTTATTAAGGTTGCAGGAACAAACCATCCCGGTGTGTAGAAAGAATAGTAAATAGGGCAGGCGACCAGCTTGGCTTAACAGTGAAATCCTTGTTAATCTTAAACACAAAAAAGAAGCTTACAAGAAGTGGAAGATTGGACAAATGACCAGGGAGGAGTATAAAAATATTGTTCAGGAATGCAGGAGTGAAATCTGGAAGGCCAAATCACACTTGGAGTTGCAGATAGCAAGAGATGTTAAGAGTAAGAAGAAGGGCTTCTTCAGGTATGTTAGCAATAGGAAGAAAGTCAAGGAAAGTCTGGGCCACTTACTGAATGGGGGAGGCAACCTAGTGACAGAGGATGTGGAAAAAGCTAATGTACACAATGCTTTTTTTGCCTCTGTCTTCACGAATAAGGTCAGCTCCCAGATTACTGTACTGGGCAGCACAGCATGGGGAGGAGGTGACCAGCCCTCTGTGGAGAAACAAGTGGTTCAGGACTATTTAGAAAAGCTAGACGAGCACAAGTCGATGAGTCTAGATGTGCTGCATCTGAAGGTGCTAAACGAGTTGGCGGATGTGATTGCAGAGCCATTGGCCATTATCTTTGAAAACTCATGGCGATCGGGGGAGGTCCCGGATGACTGGAAAAAGGGTAATGTAGTGCCCATCTTTTAAAAAGGGAAGAAGGAGGATCTGGGGAACTACAGGCCAGTCAGCCTCACCTCAGTCCCTGGAAAAATCATGGAGCAGGTCCTCAAGGAATCAATTCTGAAGCCCTTAGAGGACAGAAAAGTGATCAGGAACAGGCAGCATGGATTCACCAAGGGCAAGTCATGCCTGACTAACCTAATTGCCTTCTATGGCAAGATAACTGGGTCTGTGGATGAGGGGAAAGCAGTGGATGTGTTATTCCTTGACTTTAGCAGAGCTTTTGATACAGTCTCCTACAGTATTCTTGCCGGCAAGTTAAAGAAGTATGGGCTGGATGAATGGACTATAAGGTGGATAGAAAGCTGGCTAGATCGTCGGGCTCAACGGGTAGTAATCAATGGCTCCATGTCTAGTTGGCAGCCGGTATCAAGCGGAGTACCCTCAGGGTCGGTCCTGGGGCCGGTTTTGTTCAGTATCTTCATTAATGATCTGGAGGATGGTGTGGACTGCACCCTCAGCAAGTTTGCAGATGACACTAAACTGGGAGGAGTGGTAGATACATTGGCGGGTAGGGATAGGATACAGAGGGACCTAGACAAATTAAAGGATTGGGCCGAAAGAAATCTGATGAGGTTCAACAAGGACAAGTGCAGAGTCCTGCACTTAGGATGGAAGAATCCCATGCACTGCTACAGACTAGGGACCGAATGGCTAGGCAGCAGTTCTGCAGAAAAGGACCTACGGGTTACAATGGACAAGAAGCTAGATATGAGTCAACAGTGTACCCTTGTTGCCAAGAAGGCTAATGGCATTTTGGGCTGTATAAGTAGGAGCATTGCCAGCAGATTGAGGGACGTGATCATTCCCCTCTATTCAACATTGGTGAGGCCTCATCTGGAGTACTGTGTCCAGTTTTGGGCCCCACACTACAAGAAGGATGTGGAAAAATTGGAAAGAGTCCAGCAGAGGGCAACAAAAAATGATTAGGGGGCTGGAGCACATGACTTATGAGGAGAGGCTGAGGGAACTGGGATTGTTTACTCTGCAGAAGAGAAGAATGAGGGGGGATTTGATAGCTGCTTTCAACTACCTGAAAGGGATTTCCAAAGAGGATGGATCTAGACTGTTCTCAGTGTTACCAGATGACAGAACAAGGAGTAATGGTCTCAAGTTGCAGTGGGGGAGGTTTAGGTTGGATACTAGGAAAAACTTTTTCACTGGGAGGGTGGTGAAGCACTGGAATGGGTTACCTAAGGAGGTGGTGGAATCTCTTTCCTTAGAGGTTTTTAAGGTCAGGCTTGACAAAGCCCTAGCTGGGATGATTTAGTTGGGGATTGGTCCTGCTTTGAGCAGGGGGTTGGACTAGATGACCACCTGAGGTCCCTTCCAACCTTGATATTCTATGATAGTTGTATATAATTGTAGATAGATAGTTTAGTTAGTGAAGTTCTTTCCCTGTTTCGGGACCATTCCATTCTCCCACAATGGGAACTATACCCTGGATCCTGGGTTTTAAAAACTGTCTTCTGCCTGCACTCATTCTCTGTGGTGCCTTTACTGCAGCACGCATAGGAACATGCAGTCAAAGAAGGAGAAGTACTGACCTTGGAGTAACTTGAATTCTTTGGGATGTTTTGCCCCTATGAGTGCTCCACCTCCTTCCCTTGGTTGTGGCGGTTCTGCTTTGTGGTCAAGAGGGAAGCGAGTGGTGGCAGGTCTATGTCTCCATGTATGCCCTTATTTGGATGCATGAGGCACTACTCTGAACAAGCCAATGGACACTGCTTTGCATTCTCCGTCCGAGGGCACACAGGCATGTGTGCATCCAACAGTGGAGCATCCATAGGGACAAAACATCTTGAACTCAAGTTACTCCAAGGGTAAGTAAACTCTTCTTTTCTTTAGGAACCTATTGTTATTAATTACACTCAGATATAGTAATATCCAACCTATTGTCTCAAAATATTCTCTTTTATGGAAACGAGTGACCTTGAATGGGATACAATTTATTTTGTAATACTATCTGAATTTT
>NW_020701820.1:0-3021 GCF_002925995.2 Terrapene triunguis | reverse complement strand
GGAACTGCAATTGTGTCCGAGGTCGCAATAAACCTAGTCGACGTGACTTTGCATCTTACTAGACTCTGTGGTTATTGGGGGTTCTCTTCGGGTCTGCTGGGTCAGCTATCTGCGCAGAGCTGGGGCAGCACACAGAGAGAACACACGCACGCAGCCGAGTGATATCAACATAGGAGAAAGCAGAGCACCACACCGGTAGCATCTGACAACACTATGCATTACCTAGTTAGATATTATATTATATATAATAGAGAGAACATTATATTGTAAAATCAAAGGACTTTATGAAGCCAATACAATAATTCAGGACTAATGCTTTCAGGAACAAAAATGTTCCTGGACTTACTGTATTTTCACTGTTGGATACTGAAAGATCACGAGGAGGCTCAAAATACCATGAGTAGCCAAGATCTTACATCGCATCAGCCCTGTAAATGATTCCCCAAGGTGTTAAACGCATCACACCCTAATCACAATGTTATGGCTCTCCAAATTTATTTCGTCCATTTTTTTTAGGAGATACTTTAATCACTGTTTCCTGCTATATTGTGTTCCTACAATGGCAGAGCAGCAAAATGTCAGCTTCTGTTCCTTTTCAGAATGAGTCCTCATGGAAATTTCAGCTGCAACCATGCAATTTTGTGAACCTAAGTGGTTTTTCACCCCATCTGTATTTGCTTTCTTTGATCATCTTCACAACCAGCAACACAGAATCTAACCTCTTTCTTGAACATGATCTTGTAACCTTTGACCATGTGTTTTAAACTGGCTATATTTAGACATAGGACGATGTGTAAACATTAAGTGAAAAAATGTCAGGCAAAAAAGGGTGACTGTTGACACCAAAGTCACTGACATCCTTCTGGTTCTGAGCAAGATTTGATGAGTAGCTGCTGCATTGGAAAAGTTAATTCTTTTGGTGAGACATGCTCTGGTTTAGCAGTGGTTATAATTTAAAGAATGTTCTGTTCTTGTAAAGTACAAGGTCAGGATAATCCAGGGGTCGGCAACCTTTCAGAAGTGGTGTGCCGCGTCTTCATTTATTCACTCTGATTTAAGGTTTCACGTGCCAGTCATACATTTTAATGTTTTTAGAAGGTCTCTTTCTATAAGTATAATATATAACTAAACTATTGTTGTATGTAAAGTAAATAAGGTTTTTAAAATGTTAAGAAGCTTCATTTAAAATTAAATTAAAATGCAGAGCCCCCCGGACCAGTGGCCAGGACCCGGGCAGTGTGAGTGCCACTGAAAATCAGCTCGTGTGCCGCCTTTGGCACGTGTGCCATAGGTTGCCTACCCCTGGGATAATCACATAATGAACAGTCTTCTCCCATAACCTAAGAATGAAAATATTTTATCATCTTCTAAGGCTAGGTCTACACTACAGCGGGGTTCCGACCTAAGATACGCAACTTCAGCTACGTGAATACCGTAGCTGAAGTTGCGTATTTTAGGTCGGCTTACCTGGCGGTGAGGACGGGGGAAAGCCGACCGCTGCCGCGCTGCCGCCGACTCCGCTGCCGCCTCTTGTCGAGGTGGATTTCCGGAGTCGACGGCAGAGCGATCAGGGATCGATTTTACCGCGTCCTCACAAGACGCGGTAAGTCGATCCCCGATAAACCGATTGCTACCCGCCGGATCGGCGGGTAGTGAAGACGTAGCCTAAGAACATTCTTTTCTCTATGGGAAAAGGGTTTATATATGTAACTCCAACTAAGTTTAATTTGAATTAGGTGGTCAAACTTCCTACACTTCTAGATGGCAATGTACCCTAGTAACTTTGACACTAAGAAGTTGTTCAGCATAGTATCTAAGAATTTGGAAATATTGTAGGTAGTCTAGTGTTGATATGGATTATTTACTAGTTAGATTACAGAATTTGTATAAGAAGCATACGCAGGAAACGTTATCTATAGATGGCACTGTCCGTTGCAGAGGTCATGTAATCTTTAACTTTCTAGTTTCATATTCAGCTAGGGTCTAGAGATCCTGTTCCCTTCCAGCTCTCATTTGCCCAATTTTAGGTTTCTGGAGGTGGCACTGCTCAACTAGTATATGGTCAGTGCCATATCAGTGACGCTAGCCCCATGGGTGGAGGCAGAGGGGGAACAGCGAGGCTACTTCTATATGCACATAACTGGTGGTGGTGTGTAGGGTATGTGGAGCTACACGCCACAGTGAAAAGCAGGTTGTGGTGTGTAGCTGCGCATGTCATTGAAAGACTCTGGCAGGGGGAAGGCAGCAGGGAACACCTCAGACAGCAGGGCAAGGCTTTGGCAGCTCCCTGTTATGGGGAAAAGCTCCGGCAGCAGAGAGCTGCTAGAGCAGGGGTCGGCAACGTTCGGCACGCGGCTTGCCGCGTCAGCAGGTAAATAAAACTGGCCCGGCCCGCCAGGGTACTTACCCTGGCGAGCCGCGTGCCGAACGTTGCCGACCCCTGTGCTAGAGCCTTTCCCCGCTACAGGAGTCTCCCTGTGACAGGGAAAGATTCCAACAGGGGGTGGCAGCGGGACACTACACTGCTAAAAATAGGGATGTGGATGCGGGAGGCACTGCTTGGATATGTATAGAGCCGTGTAGTACGGTATACCTTAAGGTTCAGATGTGTTTTTACTCACATAAGCAGTGCCTCACCGTCTACACTATTTATACTTGTGCTGGGGGTGTGTGCAGTGTATGTACTCTACACGCACCATAAGGAGTGTATAGTGTCAACATACCTCTAGTGTGATCTTCTCTGTTAAATAGGGAGTGCCATAACAGATATCTTGCCATCTATGCTGGGAAAACCACTTGAACCATACTACAAATGGTACTTATGCCCCACACCCTGGGACAGGGAAGATCTATCACCAGGAATAGAAATGTTTTGTTTCTAATCATACATTTAGACTCAATTCTTACTGATTTTTACTTACAGAATCAAAACTTTACTGTTCCTGAAAGTCTTCATCCTGAATTGCTGTGTTGGTGTTGTTCCACAAACTTATACAGGATCGTTTTAGGGGTCAAGGCAAA
>NW_020701819.1:0-2882 GCF_002925995.2 Terrapene triunguis | reverse complement strand
GGAACTGCAATTGTGTCCGAGGTCGCAATAAACCTAGTCGACGTGACCTTGCATCTTACTAGACTCTGTGGTTATTGGGGGTTCTCTTCGGGTCTGCTGGGTCAGCTATCTGCGCAGAGCTGGGGCAGCACACAGAGGGAACACACGCACGCAGCCGAGTGATATCAACATAGGAGAAAGCAGAGCACCACACCGGTAGCATCTGACAACACTGGTGACCCCGACCGCTGATCTGGTGAGTAAGCGAACCTGCCGTGGTAAGAATCGCAATTTAACATGGCAGCAAACCTCGAGCTAGGAAACCCCCTGATCCCCTCCCTTATGATCCCCACGGAGTTTCATAACTCTTGGACCCGCTGGATTGCCAGTAAAGGGGGTCCATATGAATTTAAAAAAGAAAATGGGGAAACATGGACTGGCGTATGTAGAGCGATGGTAGAAACCAAGGCTCTAAAAAATAAAAGTAAAAAAGCAATAAAAGAAGATACACAGCCCTGGAATGCTCCCACCGCCCTTGCAGGGTGGCAAGCAGCCCAGAGACAACCAGTACAGGAACAGAGTGAAACATTGAAAACAGCTGCAAGTAACCTACAAAAAATACATGTGCCGTCCCCTGTTATAAATATTGGTGGTAAACAGCAGGCTTCAGGTAGCTACCCTGTGCCTGAAGAATGGGGACAGAAGTGAAAAAAGGTGGTCCTAGTAAAATTAAAAGATGAAACAGGGTCCACTGCATTGCAACCACCACCTTATGATAAAAGCCAGGTTCCAGTTAAACTTAAATTGAGACCTAGACTGGTGCCTGTCAGAGCGGGACAAGTAAGTGCACAGAAGGAAAGAGTAGCAAATAATACTTTCACAGAATTGGTAAATCAGACGAAGGAAAATATGGAACAGTTCACAGAGCACATTAGGAGACAGGAGCTGCGACTCGATCGCAGGGGAGTAAATAAAAAAGAATTTCAAAGTAAAAAACCAAAATTAAGTGGGTTAACACCTACAATTGATGCATTAACACATGGAGTTGCCCAAACCAGTTAACTGCAGCAAAAAAGGGCACTCCCGCCATCCATTTGGCATGCACACAAAAGCAACAGACATTGGGGGAACAAATTCAGGTTTTACAAGAGCAGGTAATTCTCCTTTCAAAGCCAGGATTCTCCTTTCAAAGCCAGGATAAAAACCAGGGCTGCGGTTCCTAACTGTGCAGGTTCCCAACTGCTTTGACCCACGGAACCACACTCTGCGCTCATATCTGAAAATAGAACCTTCTTTCTCAAATATTTTTACATACCGGTTAAGTTTTGTCCTTTATATGCTTTCTTAGTTTGCTAAACTTGCTGCTGCTGCCTGTACTTTCAAATATCTTGATAGAGTTAATCTCTCTTGGCTCAGGTCTCACTACCTTCCTAGGTTGCTCTTCACCCCCCCCCCCTTTCCCCCGCCTCTCCTCAATTCTGCTCTCTCTCTTTGTTTTAAAAGTTAAAAGTTATAGTTTTTACAGAACCCTCCAAAAAATAAAGCAAATGAAAACAGAATAAAACAAGAAACAAAAAGAAAACAAGGTAAAAACTTTACTTTAAATAAATCCAGTAAATGAATTATTTTAACTCTTCAGGAATGCAACAGCTGGAATTATTCCTAACTTTCTTGAAGATAGGGTTGCCAAGCAACAGGAATGCACTCTCTGCTTCTAATCCTAACCACTAACTAATATTTGAAACATGGGCTTTTCTTATTTCCATACAGCAGAGGTTTAAAATAATGTTAAATATAAAGTAATGCAAAATTCCTTGTTACCAAATTAATACAATACATTTAGCAAATATTAATATATTTTTTATCAATTTATGTCACAAATTTTAAATAAGGAAATAATTTGTTTATTCAAATGTTTAACCATTTTTATTTTTTTATTTTTTGTTTGCCTTATTTTGTATAGTTATGAATAGAATTCTGGCGCAATTTGTTTTTAATTGTAAGTTTGTCCTCTATGTCATGTGTGTTGTCTTGTGTTGTATGTTGTGTGGGTCACGTGACTATTTTTTATTATTTTTATTTTTTGTTGCAACAAAAGTCAATTTTATACCCATTTTAAAAAATTATGTATATGTGGTACCACACTATTTTAAGATCATGGTTGGGGTATAATCATAGTATTATTAACACCAATTTTTTGTGCAAAGTTCAAAAAGGTTTCAGTTACAAATATATGTACATATATTTCTGCCTCAACAAATAATGCAATTGCAAACAAAAAATATTCTCTTATCAATCACAGTTTTGTTTTGTTTTTTAAGATTTTTTTTTATTTGTTATTCAAAGGGAAAATGTAAGGGGAAACCTCAACATTAAGGTAAAGATAATATTAACAAAATGTTAATTTCTTGTTTGGGCTTTTTATAAACTTGTTTGCACTTTTAAATATAGTTATAAGAATGTCATAACCAAAATGTTTTAAAATAACAATTTATGCATAAAGCTAACCAAACAATTTCAACAGGTTTCCATGTTTTCAACAGGTTTCCAGCTTTTGCTCCCAAACATAACAAAGCATCATGAAAGTATACCCTCAAATACCCTCAAAGTATTTGCATGTACCTGTATTTAAAATTTATTTTGGTTTAATTTTATAGTTGGTTTAATTTTATACGCTTTTCTTTTGTTATGTTAATGGGAAGCAATGGTTGTTAAAGTTTATGCTTCTAAACAGTTAACAAGAGTGGAATTGGTATCACAAGTAAATTAACTCTAAAAAACTTGTTAAAATTATGTTACTAACTCTTTTGCTAAAACAAAGTGTTCAGCAAGGGAAAGCAATACACCTTCTCATGGAAGATTGTGAGCATTTATTTTAGCCGTTAAGTATTACATTTTGTATG
>NW_020701818.1:0-1984 GCF_002925995.2 Terrapene triunguis | reverse complement strand
GGTACAGGATAACTAAAAACAATTTCATTCACATTGGTTCTACATTGTCCCCCTTTTGACCCTTCAATCCAGGGGTATTGAATGGGTCACACTTTATGTAATTGTTTTAAGGCAGAACCAACATAACAGTTAGGATTACTAATAGGATAATGATAGGATGAAAAATTATATTTAGAATTGCTGACCAGGTGGGCTGCTCCTACAACACTTTGCCCCTTTATTTATGATTATTACAGCAGTTGTTGTTATTGTAGGGCACAGGTGATCTGTTGCAAACAAACCCAACGATTATAAAACCATTACCATTACAATAATTGGGTACATTGATAAACAAGATGAGACCCAAGTTTAATGCTGCAATAGCCATCAAACAATAAAAGTCACTGAGGTCAGGACCTTCTTAAGCACACACAACAAATAAGATTTTGTAGGAGTACCACAGTTGTCATGCAAGGTTAAGCTGATTTGGACTTAAACTAACATTTAGT
This sequence comes from Terrapene triunguis, assembly GCF_002925995.2. NCBI lineage: Eukaryota > Metazoa > Chordata > Testudines > Emydidae > Terrapene > Terrapene triunguis. The sequence goes on along the minus strand of NW_020701818.1, from coordinate 1,496 downwards.
TGCTAAAATGTTGCAGAATTTCCTATTTTTAACAGTTGTTCTCAAGAGGTTTCTGGGGACCTGAAAGATGGGGCCCTACAATCATGGGCCAAGGTTTTACAGGTTATGGGGGCCCAAGAACTACCCTTTAGGGCTTGGGGAAGTAGAGCCAGAGTGCATAGAGGAAAGTGTGGAATTAACAATACAAGCAAATGTAACTAACAATGCAAATGTATTAATAACAAAAATTAACAACAAAATGACTATTAGAGAACCTAACAATGATGCATTGGGGACCAAAATCCTTTGGACACAAGTGGTGATTGATAAATTGGATGGACATGGGGGAAGTAGAGAGAGGAAAAGACATTTGCCCTGTCTAGTGTAGTATCCCCTCTTTTTCTGGACCCAATGCTAGCACAGGACACCACTAGAGACAGACACAGAACATGCAACACAGAACACTGAACACAGACTTTGTCATGACACTATAACCATGGTATTTTATAACTCTTCAGCTGGTACCAGCTCTCCTGATGTTCTGGTTTAGAGCCTGCAAGATAAAAGCTTGGAAACAAATTAGCACAGTGCTTCCACCATGGCAGAACCTGCTTAGTTTCTGCCACAGTGTGTTTGGTACTTGGGGCTGCGCAAATGCTAATTAAATTGTGCATTTTTTGTGAGTGTAAATTTTTCCTTTCTCTCAGTAAAAGGGCATTAACACTTCATCTAGAAAAAAATTTCTGTTTTAAAATCTTCAGCCATTTTGCCATAGCCTGGAGATCTGAGGCAGAAGCAGGCACTGTTGTTAACTGTTTCAATGGCATTTTGGCCCTGGGAGGAGGAATTTACCCAAATATCCCAAATATCCCCCTTCCCAATCTCCAGAGGGGTCCCAAAGGTCTGCCCCCTTCTGGGGTCTCAAATGTTTCTTCTCCTGATGTTACTGCTGCTGTAAGATTTGAGAGTGCTGTTTTAACTCTCTGTACCTAACCTGTTTTTCAGTTTCTTTATCTTTTGCTTGCCTGGGCCTGATCCTGCTTTTTCCAATAAACAGGTCCTTTCCATGGGTACAAGCTTTTTCCACTCCCAATTTAGCAAGGAGGGTGGGCTTTTTAACTAGCCCCCACCCTTCCTGGTCCCGTTCCTTAAACATTTTCTTCAAAATTGTGAAATTACCACAATATTACTTACAAAAAAACAAAACAAACAAACAAACATAAACCACACTACACTGCCCAAACTCCTATATCCTTCAGAGTTTGGTTTAACAGAACAAGATCTGTATCTTATGTTTTTAACCCACTCTGGGCCAGAGGGAGAGACGCTAAGCCTCCCTCTGTATTACTCGATCTGCTACCACCGAGGGTTCATACACCAATTATACAAATCCTTCCCCGGATCAGAGTGAGAAACACTAAGTTCTCCTCTTTAGCTCAGTCTTGCTATGGCTGAGGGTGTATGTACCTCTATAACACAATTTAAACCTAAACTCCTATATCCTTCAGAGTTTGGTT
>NW_020701817.1:0-2169 GCF_002925995.2 Terrapene triunguis | reverse complement strand
CCGTAGGAATTACGATACCTTCGGGAAGGTATCAAAGGACATGATGGAAAGGGGCCATGACCGGGACGCCCTGCAGTGCAGGATTAAAGTGAAGGAGCTGCGGAGTGCCTACCGCAAAGCCCGCGACGCAAACGGCCGCTTGGGTGCTCCCCCCGCGACCTGCCGATTCTACAAGGAGCTGGATGCGATACTTGGGGTTAACCCCACCTCCACTCCGAGCACCACCATGGACACTTCAGAGCCGGTGTGGGGGGAGGAGGAGGAGGAAAACGGGAGTGATGGTGGTGGGCCGGATGGAGACACCCCGGAATCCCTGGAGCCATGCAGCCAGGAGCTCTTCTCGAGCCAGGAGGAAGGTAGCCAGTCGCAGCGGCCGGTACTTGGTGGAGGACAAACAGAAGAGCAGGTTCCCGGTAAGCGGTTTTTTTTTCCGGGAAGGAATTTTTTCGGTGCGGGCTCTTTGGGAGAGGAGGGTTGCATCCCACAGACCAAAGACACCAGAAAATATCACACCCTGAAGACACCAAATAATATCAGTATACAGTGAAGAAACCCCCAAGCATCAAGAACAAAAAAATGAAGTGCTTTATAAATAAGAGACTGGTCAAATACACCTCTATCTACCATATATGGACAATTAAGTTAACAATCAGCTAAAAAACACTAGCTGGACCAAAATAAGCTGTCATTTAATTTCAACTTGGTTACTATGTAAAAACTGTATTATTGCTGTGCTACTGTATTATTCTTGTACTGTTGTCTTATTGCTGTATTGTATTATTGCTGTACAACATTTACAATGTGCATAACCTTGCTAAACTGTTTAACCAATACACAGGTAAAACTCAACAAACAAATGGCAGCAAACAACATGAAGGCAAAGAAAAAACAAAGTGGTAAACAAACAAAAAGTTACATAGTAACTACAAATTGGGTAAACAAATGGCCTGTTAGTACCAGTCATAATTTGGGTCAGTGACACTGCCTCCTAACTGAGGCACATGTTATTCAAAACAATCTTGTTCAGTGTCTGGGTACCAATACTAAATCCTGACACAGCAATATTTAATAAATTGGTTACTGTCCATTCAGTAGGTTATCTGGAAGACAGTATCCATAATAAACAACTGGATCTATGTCAACTACTGGTGTATCGCAGAGCCGTGCATCCAGTAGAACAGAGAAGCTAGCCACTTCTGTTTCCTGCCCAGTAAAGCTTACCAGAGGGTAACAACCAGCCATAAGGGTAACCTATAACATGAATGGACAGTACTGTGTAGTAACTAATTACAATATATTTATATATAAAGGTCTCAGTGGTAGTGTCACTGCTCCAAATTTCTGTTTTACTTCTTATATACATAGCACTGTGGGACATACTATCCCTATCCCAGTATTTCAAAACACTCAGCCTACTACTAATGCTGGGACAGGTAATAACTGGAATTGTCCTAATGGGAGTGTGTTTCTATCTGTGTCACCAAAGTAAAAAGGCCAAAGTACAACACCAAACTGGAAAAACATAGTTATGCTTAAATATAAGGTGGTATCATATGTACACATACATACTATATATATATGCCCATACACACTACAAATATATATGCCATATCCATATAATTCATATATATTAATTATTAGGAAGTGCCTCTAAGGCTCAATCATAATACTACATTCCTCAGTCATGGTCCCGGGCCTAACATTCCCAGGCCCACCATAAGGGGCCTAACAGAATTGGATAATAAAATCTGTCTGCCAGTCGTACGAGGGAATGTGCAGACTAAACCGACAGATGGGGCATAAGTGTATGAATGGTAAAATAAGGTAACCACATAACAGTGTTTAGCCCACTGGGTTATCTTTAGTCCATGCATTATGCTTTTCTGGGACGATGGGTAAACATCCTCCCTGTAAAAAGACAAAAAGTGGGGGAATGTAATAAGAGGAGGCCCTGAGATATAAACCTTGGTATCAGAGGCCCGGTATGAGGCCTAAGGCCTGAACTAAAGTAATGGTCAAGACTTTGCTATCATAAAGCAAAGTTAAGTTGTGAGCCAGAGGCAGGCCCTGCCCACAGAAGCTGGCAAGGAAAGGGCTGATGCTGCAAAAAGAGACATACCTTCAAGGTACTGGACACCAGATATCAGAACATTCGCATACTTGTACATT
>NW_020701816.1:0-1857 GCF_002925995.2 Terrapene triunguis | reverse complement strand
GGGGGGGTTCCAGGTGCAGGGGCAATGGGACTCTGCAGGGGCTTCCAGGTGAAAGTGGTTGGGGCTCAGCAGAGGGGTCTGGGTGTAGGGGTCTCGGCAGGGGGGTCTGGGTGCTGGGGGAGTGGGACTTTGTGGGGTGGGGGTCTGGGTGCAGCTAGTTGGGGGTCAGTGGCATGGGGGTCTGGATGTGGGGGCTCAGGGTGGTGCAGGGGTGTGGGGCTCATCAGGTGGGGGTTTGAGTGCAGGGAGCTCAGTGGGGGTGGTCTGGGTGCAGGACTGGGGGGATGGAGGCAGGGGGTCTGGGTGCAAGGGGGCTCCAGATGCAGGGGTTGAAGTTCAATGGGGTAGGGTTTGGCTATGGAGGGCTAAAGGGGTTCTGGGTGTATGGAGTGAGGTGTGGCGGGGGTGTCTGGGTATGGGAGGTCCAGATGCACAGGGGTTGGGTGGATTGGAGAGCAGCTCTCCATACAGTGACCCCTTCCCCCGCCACACCTCACTCCATACACCCAGAACCCCTTTAGCCCTCCATAGCCAAACCCTACCCCATTGAACTTCAACCCCTGCATCTGGAGCCCCCTTGCACCCAGACCCCCTGCCTCCATCCCCCCAGTCCTGCACCCAGACCACCCCCACTGAGCTCCCTGCACTCAAACCCCCACCTGATGAGCCCCACACCCCTGCACCACCCTGAGCCCCCACATCCAGACCCCCATGCCACTGACCCCCAACTAGCTGCACCCAGACCCCCACCCCACAAAGTCCCACTCCCCCAGCACCCAGACCCCCCTGCCGAGACCCCTACACCCAGACCCCTCTGCTGAGCCCCAACCACTTTCACCTGGAAGCCCCTGCAGAGTCCCATTGCCCCTGCACCTGGAACCCCCCCAACAAGCCCCCTCAACACTTGGATCCTGCCTGGTTGAGCCTGCCTGACCCACACCTGGTGCAGAAAGGCTGAGCCCCAGGGTGTTTATGGGGCAGGCTCAGGCCTTGTGCTGTGTTAGGGTCGGGTGCAGCCTCACCACTGAGTCCATGTCCCGGGGGTGGGGAGGCTGAAGGGTGATTTTCCATCTTCATATAGACAGTGGCCTGTGCTCCCCACTGCCATGCTGGAGCCTCTGCATTTATTGACAAATAAAAATTGCAGAATTTTTAGTTTTTTGGCACAGAGTGCCCTCAGGAGAATCTTATATAGCATTTGAGTGTAGGACCATTCAACTACAAGCACAAGAAAACTTATGAACATCTTAGTCTCCCTACCCCATTGCTTGTTACCTCTCTTACTGCATCGTATCTAAACTTACACTGGAAGATCTTCAGGGCAGGGGTGTGTTTTTAAATGGCATAGCACACTTCAAATGCTATATAAGATTCTCCTGAGGGCACTCTGTGCCAAAAAACTAAAAATTCTGCAATTTTTATTTGTCAATAAATGCAGAGGCTCCAGCATGGCAGTGGGGAGCACAGGCCACTGTCTATATGAAGATGGAAAATCACCCTTCAGCCTCCCCACCCCCGGGACATGGACTCAGTGGTGAGGCTGCACCCGACCCTAACACAGCACAAGGCCTGAGCCTGCCCCATAAACACCCTGGGGCTCAGCCTTTCTGCACCAGGTGTGGGTCAGGCAGGCTCAACCAGGCAGGATCCAAGTGTTGAGGGGGCTTGTTGGGGGGGTTCCAGGTGCAGGGGCAATGGGACTCTGCAGGGGCTTCCAGGTGAAAGTGGTTGGGGCTCAGCAGAGGGGTCTGGGTGTAGGGGTCTCGGCAGGGGGGTCTGGGTGCTGGGGGAGTGGGACTTTGTGGGGTGGGGGTCTGGGTGCAGCTAGTTGGGGGTCAGTGGCATGGGGGTCTGGAT
>NW_020701815.1:0-3755 GCF_002925995.2 Terrapene triunguis | reverse complement strand
TGAGTGCAGGGGACTGGACTAGATGACCTCTCGAGGTCCCTTCCAGTTCTATGATTCTATGAAGCTTGAATTGATCGAGGGTCCCAGGTGGTGGTGGTAGGTGAGGGTCCCGAGTGCTGGAGACAGGCAGAGCCCCCAGCACGATCAGTCAGGAGAAGATGAAGTCCCAGTGGAACTGATGCAGATTTTGGACCCAGGCATCAGAGCACTTACTTGAGCGTGGGTAGGGGTTTTTGTAGGGAAACAACAATGGTTCAAGGGAGAACACTAGATTTATTTATGGGTAAACTGATGGCTCAAGGGAGGATACCAAAGTTGTTTTGTTCAGGCTAGACAATGGGAGCTGCTCATACCTGGCTATGGGCGGTGTTCCTTGGAGGGAGCTCACAATGCAATTAAGCAGCTTCAGGATTGTGGATACCAATGAAGGATTTATTACTAGAATTGGTCTGATAACTGCTGAGCTAGGTGTGTGCAGGTGTGAGTTCATTAACATTTGGAGCAGAGATCCCCCATGATGCACTGCTTCCCTGCGGCTAGTCCCAGAGTTCCCTGCGGTTCTTGCCTTGGAATCTCTGTTCTCCATTCTGTATGCTAATGGGGATGCCTTCCTGTCCCATCCTTGATGCAAATGAGGCTAGGGGAGTTTCCTTAAACCTGTCCCCCTTGTCCAGAGGGGTCTAGGTGTCTCCCCCACGGCCTTTCCGTTGTTTTTTGTAAGTCTTTCTTCTGATCGGCTTTGGTTCAAGCAGAGGCTGGGTGGGGGGAAGGTCTTTCATGAGTCAGACAAGTTGGATACTGTGGCCTGGTTCCCCAAGAACACGGAGCTGATGGGGAACCGGGTGGACGCCATTCCACAGATGGAGAAGAGGCAGTCGCCCCAGAGAGGAGCCCCAGGGGAGCGTACGTGCATGTGATATGCCGCATTTGAACTTGTGGCAGGAACAAGAACTAAAACATGGGGGCACCCATCCCCACCGAAGCTGTTGTCTTTCCACAGCTGTTATTGACAATATTCAGCTAAGCTCAGCCCCTGGGAGACAGTCCCAGGGCTCCCAAATCCTAGACAAGGGAGGATGGGGGAGGAGATTTGGGAGGATCCCAGCTGGTCCTTCCCTCTCCCACCAAAAGAACTTAAAATTCTTTTGTACTTAAAAATTGCCTTCTGGTGGTAAAAGCGCTACCTGAATTGTACCACTAGGTGGTGCTCTGGTACCACATTCGAGGGCTTGGGGGGTCCCATAGGTCACAGCTAGAGGGGACTGGGACAGCTGGTTACAGCCCAGAGGTCGCTGCAGTGGAACCATGGCAGGGCAAACAGTCCAGGCCCCAGTGGTTGAGAGCCCTTCTCAGGCAGGGAGCTGCAGCCAGCCATGGGATTAACCCCACGTCTACCCAGGAAACTCTGAGCCGATGGAATAGGGGACGTCTGGGGGGAGAGCTGAGCATGCCAAGGAGCCAAACCCAAGGGCGCGCTGCAGCCTCGAGGCATCTTATCACGGCTGATGCTGGCTTGTGGCTGCATGGCTCTAACACACAAGAACGAGCTGCCTAGGGCACCGCTGGATGGAATCAGAACTGCTCGACTTTGTCTCATGGGCCCTGTAGTTCGGATGGAGATTCTCCTTCAGCTCAAGTGGTGAGGTCCCATCCTTTTGGAAGAGTCAAAGGGCAGGGGGTTGGACTAGATGACCTCCTGAGGTCCCTTCCAACCCTGCTATTCTATGATTCAGGCAGGGTTCTGCAGGTCTAATTCTAGACCCCCTGGAAGGCAAGAGGAAAACTGATACGTTCAAACTGTCTGTCTGTCTGTCTGTCTGTAAGCCCTAGGGGTGGAGAATTTAGAGAGGTGGAACTCTGCTCCCTCTATAGGGGAGAAGGTGAAAAGCCAGCCCAGGCCAGCTTCATTTACATGAATTATAATATTGCTTACCCATCATTCCACCTGCTGGATTTTGTTGCTTTTGCTGGAATTTGTTTTGATGCTATAAATAATAATCAATTATTCATATAACCCTGCCAGGGCACGGGAATTGTGCTGGGCATGGCCGGGACAGAGTGGTCACCCTGACTTCACAGGCAGGGGTACCAAACTGCAAGCACAAGAGCAATGGGGTGGAAGGGTTGTGTTCTTGAACGCTAGCAGTAGGAGGAGGGAGTCTTTCCAAGGGGTCTGCTTTGCTCTGAGCTTGTTGCTACAAGCAGTGAATCTGAGGGGTAGTGATACAGGTACTGAGCTGCCTTTGCAGGTGGCCCTGGCTAGTTGTGATGTCACAGTGATCTACATGGTGGGGCTGAGCTGACCTCAGAGCACCCTGACCCATGAGGCAGGTGGAAGCAGAGCAGGTATCGCTGAAGGGGAGCCCCATGTGGGAGCAGGGCCAGGTGGTGGGGCTGTCCTCTCCTGACCAGAGGAAACTCACCGAGGAGAACTAGGGACCGGACTCCATGGCTGGGGTTTGCCTTGGGACCTTCAGGCCTAGGAATCAACTCCCCATTCATCATTCTCAGCGAGCCATTCGCAGAGCCGGCTCCAGACACCAGCAAAGGAAGTAGGTGCTTGGGGCGGCCAATGGAAAGGAGCGGCACGTCCGGGTCTTCTGCGGCAATTTCGCAGCGGGTCCCTCCGTCCCTCCGGGAGGGAAGGACCCGCCGCCGAAGAATGAAGCGGCGTGGTAGAGCTGCTGCCGAAGTGCCACTGATCACGGCTTTATCTTTTTTCCCCCCCCACTTCGCCACTTGGGGCGGCAAAAAAGCTGAAGCCGGCCCTGGCCATTCGTGAGGGGCCCATCTGGGATGGCTGGTTGGAGCTGCCCGGCCTGCCAGTTGAGCGTTGGTGTAACCACCCCCTAGCAGCTTTGGATCCAGCTCTGAACCCTGGGAAGGTTGGGCACGTGGGTTTCGGCTGGATCCTTTCCTTGTGGGGATGTTTGTACCCATTTACAGTCCATCTCCTTGGGGTCTCTGCGCAGCGCTCGCCCCAGATCCGGTCTCCGGGGGCCGGCCCTTACTCCAGAGGCAGCGCCGGGGGGAGGGCGGCGAGCCCGGCCGGGGCTCCCCTCTCCCCGGCGGCCAGAGGCAGCGCCGGGGGGAGGGCGGCGAGCCCGGTCGCGGCCCCGCTCTCGGGCCGGAGCGCCGCGCCGCCCCCCCTCCAGGTGCCGCCCCAAGCCCCAGCTTGGTGGGCTGGTGCCTGGAGCCGGCCCTGAGGACAAGAAGCAATGGGCTTAACTTGCAGCAAGGGCAGTTTAGCTTGGACATTAGGAAAAACTTCCTAACTGTCAGGGTGGTTGAGCACTGGAATAAATTGCCCAGGGAGGTTGTGGAATCTCCATCATTGGGGATTTTTAAAAGCAGGTTGGACAAACACCTGTCAGGGATGGTCTAGATAATACTTAGTCCAGCCTTGAGTGCAGGGGACTGGACTAGATGACCTCTCGAGGTCCCTTCCAGTTCTATGATTCTATGAAGCTTGAATTGATCGAGGGTCCCAGGTGGTGGTGGTAGGTGAGGGTCCCGAGTGCTGGAGACAGGCAGAGCCCCCAGCACGATCAGTCAGGAGAAGATGAAGTCCCAGTGGAACTGATGCAGATTTTGGACCCAGGCATCAGAGCACTTACTTGAGCGTGGGTAGGGGTTTTTGTAGGGAAACAACAATGGTTCAAGGGAGAACACTAGATTTATTTATGGGTAAACTGATGGCTCAAGGGAGGATACCAAAGTTGTTTTGTTCAGGCTAGACAATGGGAGCTGCTCAT
>NW_020701814.1:0-6450 GCF_002925995.2 Terrapene triunguis | reverse complement strand
TTCAATCTCCCTGGTCATTCTATTACAGATTTAAAAGTCACTATCATTGAACAAAAAAACTTCAGAAACAGACTTCAAAGAGAAACAGCAGAACTAAAATTCATTTGCAAATTTAACACCATTAATCTGGGCTTGAATAGGGACTGGGATTGGCTGGCTCATTACAGAAGCAGCTTTTCCTCTCCTGGATTTGACACCTCCTCATCTATTATTGGGAGTGGACTACATCCACCCTGATTGAATTGGCCCTGTCAGCACTGGTTCTCCACTTGCGAAGTAACTCCCTGCTCTCCATGTGTCAGTATATAATGCCTGCATCTGTAACTTTCACTCTATGTGTCCGAAGAAGTGAGGTTTTTACCCACGAAAGCTTATGCCCAAATAAATCTGTTAGTCTTTAAGGTGCCACCAGACTCCTTGTTGTTTTTGTAGATACAGACTAACACGGCTACCCTCTGATACTGTACTCTTGAAGAGAATGAAAATAGATTCAGCTTCTTTCTCAAATCTCAGAAAAGGCTTTTTCCTTTCCTTACACAGGTTTGTGACAAACTTGAAAGGGAAGAGTCTTGAATAAGTAAAAGGGGGACAGAACTTTTGGAAAAATAAGAGTAAGCGTGAAGGACCAACTTATTACTACGCAAGACCAAACATGGAGGACAGTGGAAAGCTCTCCCATTCTCTTGACTGAGGTGACCATTACCCAGGAAACTATTTTCAGAGACTTGCATGGTGACAGGTCTCAAGTTTTTTCATGAAGTTGATGGATTTCCACTTCATACAGCTAAATGCATTGCCTTGCATGGTGACAGACTCCAATGAGAAACTGCAGAATTGGAATTAATTTGCAAACTTGACACCATTAAATTAGGCTTGAATAAAGACTAGGAGTGGAAAGGTCATTACACAAAGTAAAACCTGGTTTCAGAGTAGCAGCCGTGTTAGTCTGTATCCGCAAAAAGAACAGGAGTACTTGTGGCACCTTAGAGACTAACAAATTTATTAGAGCATAAGCTTTCGTGGGCTACAACCCACTTCTTCGGATGCATATTGAGTGAAACATATCGAGGAGATATATATACACACATACAGAGAGCATGAACAGGTGGGAGTTGTCTTACCAACTCTGAGAGGCCAATTAAGTAAAGTAAAACCTATTTCCCCATGCTAATTTTCCCCCCTACTGTTACTCACACCTTCTTGTCAACTGTTGGAAATGGGCCATCCTGATTATCACTACAAAGGTTTTTTTTTTTTCTCCTGCTGATAATATCCCACCTTAACTGATTACTCTCATTATAGTTAGTATGGCAACACCCATTTTTTCATGTCCTCTGGGTATAGATATCTTCCTACTGTATTTTCTACGGCATGCATCCGATGAAGTGGGTTTTAGCCCACAAAAGCTTATGCTCAAATAAATGTGTTAGTCTGTAAGGTGCCACAAGTACTCCTCGTTCTTTTTATTTTCAGAGGGAGAACTGCAGACCCTCAAAGAAAGATTTATATAATCTGAGGAGGTCCAGGTTCATACTCCTCACACTTCACAGGGGAACTAACTGGAGGGTGGAGAAAGGGATAAGGATCCCGACATAAGATTACTCTAAAAATCATACTCCTGACAGAGAACCAGAATCTCATAGAAATGCTTGTTCATATAAGACTTTCAGCTTGCTTGTCATATCAAAGAAGTTTGAAAAAGCCTGAATAAATGTATTATCAGGCTTATCCGACTAAACCTTTGACCAAATTTGTACGTCCCACAAGTTGCAAGGACATAAATGGAAAAATGAAGAGAGTGGCTGTGAAAGCCACTCTCATACATTCTAGAATTATTCTAGCTCATATTGAGTTAATTATAGCTGCATGAATTTGGGAAACAGCTAGTTTTCTTAGCATATACTGCAACCATCCTAAGAAAACAACCCAGTGCCACAAGGTACTATAATTTAATGTATTTTCTGCACAATAAAAGTATGCTAATAAAATGTAGGTGTATGAAAGTTATTAGCTCATTGAATTTATTTAAATAAATTATATCTGTGTGTAACTCTAGCAAGTCCTGAAAAACTGTATTACCAATGTTTGGATGAGTTTCTTTTGTCAGCTTAGTTTCAGTGATTTTGTTTCAGATCAAGAATTTCATATCATAAAACCTTTTTATTTATCTTGATAGAGAAGAATAGGTGTGAAATGAAATATAATCAATTTAAACAGCTAAACCAGCTCAAAATGGATTGAGTCACTCCTTGGAGGGTCGGATAGTTGGTTCTTCTCTGTAGCAAAATAACTATTATTTTGAAAAGTTGATCATTTTCTTCATATTCTATTTTAAACAGTTAGTCTCAGCTATATTAGTTTAGATACTACGTAGGTTATACTTTTTCATGTTAATAAAAACTCTATTTTGTTGGATAGGTTCTGCATGAAAGAATACAGTTTCATTGTATTACTTCTTTTGTGCTACAAGCATGAAAAACAGATAGCTTATCAACCAAACTCACTTATTTTGCATCCTTGCTCATCTGAACCATCTCCGCAGTCATCAAACCGATCACACTGCAGCTCCATGGGTATACATTTCTTATCACTACAAGTAAACTCATCCTTTTTACAAGGTTTTGCTTTATATGGGATCTTATCTACATAATCACAAATGAAAAATCACAAGAAGATTAGCAATTCATATTGTTTAGACTACTTGCACATAAAAATGGAAATGACCATGAAGCATTAAAGAGTTGCAAAGATGTCAAGCCTAATTGTCTTGAGAGTTAAATTATGACCCACAAACTTTCAATTAAGCTTTTCATAAGTACAATTTAATCTTTGTAATAAATTTGCCTTTAATTGTTTTTTTAATCAAATGCCTTAAAAGGTAAATTCACCTACCACAGTGATCTTCATCTGAGTTATCACCACAGTCATCAATCTCATTGCAAATCTGTTCAGGTCGCAGACAAACCCTGTTGTTTCTACATCTGTAGGGTCTTGTAGGTGGGCATGGAAATTTGACTGTATAAAGAAAACATCAGATAGCAGCCATTAATATAGAATAATAACAATTTTTTTAGTTATGCACAGGCATCCTTCAGTTGCTCATAAAGCTTACTGTCTTTGTGTTGTGCCTCCTTCCAGTGTGGCAAATGAGCACTGGATGTGTAAGTATTGCATGATTTTATGCCCTCCTGATGTGATGAGCTGGCATTTAAGCAGTTGTTACTTTATGAACATTTTATTATTTTACAGCCTTAAAAATTATCTCATCTGCCCTCCCAAAAATTCTAATTTCAGCCTTGTAAAATAATAAAATGTTCATAAAGTAACAACTGCTTAAATGCCAGCTCATCACATCAGGAGGGCATAAAATCATGCAATACTTACACATCCAGTGCTCATTTGCCACACTGGAAGGAGGCACAACACAAAGACAGTAAGCTTTATGAGCAACTGAAGGATGCCTGTGCATAACTAAAAAAATTGTTATTATTCTATATTAATGGCTGCTATCTGATGTTTTCTTTATACAGTCAAATTTCCATGCCCACCTACAAGACCCTACAGATGTAGAAACAACAGGGTTTGTCTGCGACCTGAACAGATTTGCAATGAGATTGATGACTGTGGTGATAACTCAGATGAAGATCACTGTGGTAGGTGAATTTACCTTTTAAGGCATTTGATTAAAAAAACAATTAAAGGCAAATTTATTACAAAGATTAAATTGTACTTATGAAAAGCTTAATTGAAAGTTTGTGGGTCATAATTTAACTCTCAAGACAATTAGGCTTGACATCTTTGCAACTCTTTAATGCTTCATGGTCATTTCCATTTTTATGTGCAAGTAGTCTAAACAATATGAATTGCTAATCTTCTTGTGATTTTTCATTTGTGATTATGTAGATAAGATCCCATATAAAGCAAAACCTTGTAAAAAGGATGAGTTTACTTGTAGTGATAAGAAATGTATACCCATGGAGCTGCAGTGTGATCGGTTTGATGACTGCGGAGATGGTTCAGATGAGCAAGGATGCAAAATAAGTGAGTTTGGTTGATAAGCTATCTGTTTTTCATGCTTGTAGCACAAAAGAAGTAATACAATGAAACTGTATTCTTTCATGCAGAACCTATCCAACAAAATAGAGTTTTTATTAACATGAAAAAGTATAACCTACGTAGTATCTAAACTAATATAGCTGAGACTAACTGTTTAAAATAGAATATGAAGAAAATGATCAACTTTTCAAAATAATAGTTATTTTGCTACAGAGAAGAACCAACTATCCGACCCTCCAAGGAGTGACTCAATCCATTTTGAGCTGGTTTAGCTGTTTAAATTGATTATATTTCATTTCACACCTATTCTTCTCTATCAAGATAAATAAAAAGGTTTTATGATATGAAATTCTTGATCTGAAACAAAATCACTGAAACTAAGCTGACAAAAGAAACTCATCCAAACATTGGTAATACAGTTTTTCAGGACTTGCTAGAGTTACACACAGATATAATTTATTTAAATAAATTCAATGAGCTAATAACTTTCATACACCTACATTTTATTAGCATACTTTTATTGTGCAGAAAATACATTAAATTATAGTACCTTGTGGCACTGGGTTGTTTTCTTAGGATGGTTGCAGTATATGCTAAGAAAACTAGCTGTTTCCCAAATTCATGCAGCTATAATTAACTCAATATGAGCTAGAATAATTCTAGAATGTATGAGAGTGGCTTTCACAGCCACTCTCTTCATTTTTCCATTTATGTCCTTGCAACTTGTGGGACGTACAAATTTGGTCAAAGGTTTAGTCGGATAAGCCTGATAATACATTTATTCAGGCTTTTTCAAACTTCTTTGATATGACAAGCAAGCTGAAAGTCTTATATGAACAAGCATTTCTATGAGATTCTGGTTCTCTGTCAGGAGTATGATTTTTAGAGTAATCTTATGTCGGGATCCTTATCCCTTTCTCCACCCTCCAGTTAGTTCCCCTGTGAAGTGTGAGGAGTATGAACCTGGACCTCCTCAGATTATATAAATCTTTCTTTGAGGGTCTGCAGTTCTCCCTCTGAAAATAAAAAGAACGAGGAGTACTTGTGGCACCTTACAGACTAACACATTTATTTGAGCATAAGCTTTTGTGGGCTAAAACCCACTTCATCGGATGCATGCCGTAGAAAATACAGTAGGAAGATATCTATACCCAGAGGACATGAAAAAATGGGTGTTGCCATACTAACTATAATGAGAGTAATCAGTTAAGGTGGGATATTATCAGCAGGAGAAAAAAAAAAAACCTTTGTAGTGATAATCAGGATGGCCCATTTCCAACAGTTGACAAGAAGGTGTGAGTAACAGTAGGGGGGAAAATTAGCATGGGGAAATAGGTTTTACTTTACTTAATTGGCCTCTCAGAGTTGGTAAGACAACTCCCACCTGTTCATGCTCTCTGTATGTGTGTATATATATCTCCTCGATATGTTTCACTCAATATGCATCCGAAGAAGTGGGTTGTAGCCCACGAAAGCTTATGCTCTAATAAATTTGTTAGTCTCTAAGGTGCCACAAGTACTCCTGTTCTTTTTGCGGATACAGACTAACACGGCTGCTACTCTGAAACCAGGTTTTACTTTGTGTAATGACCTTTCCACTCCTAGTCTTTATTCAAGCCTAATTTAATGGTGTCAAGTTTGCAAATTAATTCCAATTCTGCAGTTTCTCATTGGAGTCTGTCACCATGCAAGGCAATGCATTTAGCTGTATGAAGTGGAAATCCATCAACTTCATGAAAAAACTTGAGACCTGTCACCATGCAAGTCTCTGAAAATAGTTTCCTGGGTAATGGTCACCTCAGTCAAGAGAATGGGAGAGCTTTCCACTGTCCTCCATGTTTGGTCTTGCGTAGTAATAAGTTGGTCCTTCACGCTTACTCTTATTTTTCCAAAAGTTCTGTCCCCCTTTTACTTATTCAAGACTCTTCCCTTTCAAGTTTGTCACAAACCTGTGTAAGGAAAGGAAAAAGCCTTTTCTGAGATTTGAGAAAGAAGCTGAATCTATTTTCATTCTCTTCAAGAGTACAGTATCAGAGGGTAGCCGTGTTAGTCTGTATCTACAAAAACAACAAGGAGTCTGGTGGCACCTTAAAGACTAACAGATTTATTTGGGCATAAGCTTTCGTGGGTAAAAACCTCACTTCTTCGGACACATAGAGTGAAAGTTACAGATGCAGGCATTATATACTGACACATGGAGAGCAGGGAGTTACTTCGCAAGTGGAGAACCAGTGCTGACAGGGCCAATTCAATCAGGGTGGATGTAGTCCACTCCCAATAATAGATGAGGAGGTGTCAAATCCAGGAGAGGAAAAGCTGCTTCTGTAATGAGCCAGCCAATCCCAGTCCCTATTCAAGCCCAGATTAATGGTGTTAAATTTGCAAATGAATTTT
>NW_020701813.1:0-2069 GCF_002925995.2 Terrapene triunguis | reverse complement strand
GTTGGTTTCTCTTCTGGGCCTGTCTTGTAGCAGGAGGCTTCTGGGTATACGTCTGGCTCTGTTGATTTGTTTCTTTATTTCCTTGTGTGGGTATCGTAGTTTTGAGAATGCTTGGTGAAGATCTTGTAGGTGTTGGTCTCTGTCTGAGGGGTTGGAGCAGATGCGATTGTACCTCAGTGCTTGGCTGTAGATGATGGATCGTGTGGTGTGACCGGGGTGGAAGCTGGAGGCATGAAGGTAGGCAGAGCGGTCGGTGGGTTTTCGGTATAGGGTGGTGTTAATGTGGCCATCGTTTATTTGTACGGTGGTGTCTAGGAAGTGGACCTCCCGTGTAGATTGGTCCAGGCTGAGGTTGATGGTGGGGTGGAAGCTGTTGAAATCATGGTGGAATTCTTCCAGGGTCTCTTTCCCATGGGTCCAGATGATGAAGATGTCATCAATATAGCGTAGGTAGAGAAGGGGCATGAGTGGACGAGAGCTGAGGAAGCGTTGTTCCAGGTCAGCCATAAAAATGTTGGCATATTGTGGGGCCATGCGGGTGCCCATAGCGGTGCCACTGGTCTGGAGGTATATGTTGTCACCAAATTTGAAATAATTGTGCGTGAGGATAAAGTCACAGAGCTCAGCAATAAGTTGTGCTGTGTCATCATCAGGGATACTGTTCCTGACAGCTTGTATTCCATCTGTATGTGGGATGTTTGTGTAGAGAGCCTCTACATCCATGGTGGCTAGGATGGTGTTTTCTGGGAGGTCACCAATGCATTGTAGTTTTCTCAGGAAATCTGTGGTGTCACGGAGATAGCTGGGAGTGCTGGTGGCGTAGGGTCTGAGTAGGGAGTCCACATATCCAGACAGTCCTTCAGTGAGAGTGCCAATGCCCGAGATGATGGGGCGTCCAGGATTTCCAGGTTTGTGGATCTTAGGTAGTAGATAGAATAACCCCGGTCGGGGGTCTAAGGGTATGTTGATTTGTTCCTGTGTTAGTGTAGGGAGTGTCCTCAGCAGATGGTGCAGTTTCTTAGTGTATTCCTCAGTGGGATCTGAGGAAAGTGGCCTGTAGAAT
This sequence comes from Terrapene triunguis, assembly GCF_002925995.2. Taxonomy (NCBI): domain Eukaryota; kingdom Metazoa; phylum Chordata; order Testudines; family Emydidae; genus Terrapene; species Terrapene triunguis. Next base: position 1,006 of record NW_020701813.1, on the reverse strand, counting down.
TTGGTATTGGAGAGTTGTCTGGCAGCCTCCTTCTGGTAGTCAGACCTGTTCATGATGACAACAGCACCTCCTTTATCAGCCTCTTTGATGATAATGTCAGGGTGGTTTCTGAGGCTGTGGATGGCATTGCGTTCTGCACGACTTAGGTTATGAGGCAAGCGATGTTGTTTTTCCACAATTTCTGCCTGTGCACGTCGGCGGAAGCATTCTATGTATAGGTCCAGACTGTCATTTCGACCCTCGGGAGGAGTCCATGTGGAGTTCTTCTTCCTGTGTTGTTGGTGGGAGGGTATCTGTGTATCAGTGCGCTGTTCAGTGTTATCTTGAAAGTATTCTTTGAGTCGGAGGCGGCGAAAGTAGGCTTCCAGATCACCACAGAACTGTATCATGTTCGTGGGGGTGCTGGGGCAAAAGGAGAGTCACCGAGATAGGACAGACTCTTCTGCTGGGTTGAGTGTGTAGCTGGATAAATTGACGATATTGCTGGGTGAGTTAGGGGTACCCCTGTTGTGGCCCCATGTGGCAGGTAGGATTTTAGACAGCTTACGGTCCTTTTTCCTTTGTAGAGAGGTGAAGTGTGTAATGTAGATCTCCTGTCTTATTTTAGTAAAGTCCATTTGTGTGGAGGGTTGGTTATTTATGAAGGCTCCAGGTTGGAGAGCTCTTTCTTGATGTTTTTCTGTTTGCTGTATAGGATGCTGATCAGGTGGTTCCTCAGTTTCTTTGATAATGTATGGCATAATCTCTCACTGTGGTCTGTGCAGTATGTAGATAGCAAGGGATTTTTCACCTTCAGTCCATTAGGTATGATGTCCATTCGTTTGCATTTGGAAAGGAAGATGATATCTGTCTGTATTTGTGCAAGTTTCTTCATGAGGTTGATAGATTTCCATTCCATACGGCTAAATGCAGTGCCTTGCATGGTGTCAAGTATCAGAGGGGTAGCCGTGTTAGTCTGGATCTGTAAAAAGCAACAGAGGGTCCTGTGGCACCTTTGAGACTAACA
>NW_020701812.1:0-5963 GCF_002925995.2 Terrapene triunguis | reverse complement strand
ATGGGCCTCCTGTTTGGCTTTTTCTTCTCTTTCATGGGCCTCCTGTTTGGCTTTTTCCTCGAGTTTTTTAATTTCAAGCAGTCTCTGATGTTTTCTCTCGTTTTCTTCTGCTTCTAGTCTGGCCAGTTCTATTTTGTTAGTTACTTCTTTGGCAGTCATTTTCCTGTTTTCTTGTGCTGGGTCACACCCTCTGCAGTTGACTGAAACTGGGATGGTACTTAGCTCTGGCTGCTGCTGAGTTAACAGAGACTTTCTAACAAGCTACTCCCGAGGATGTAAAAAGGAAAAAAAAAAACAATTCAACTTGTAAATGATCTTTACCAGTCAGTCAAAGTTTGCTCCCTTTGAACCCTTCTCTTAACAAAGCCCCTTGTTAAAAAAAAACTTAACACCTCTGCCTTCAGGCAAGGAGAGATAAGATATGCATCTACCTTCAGCTCTGCTCTCCAAGCAGCTAGAAGGAGAAAAAAAAAATCTCTTACTGGCTTTTGGGTTAAAACGATCCCACCGCTGCCACCATGTCAAGGCTGGATCCCCACTTTGAACTTTAGGGTTCAAATGTAGGGGCCTGCATAAAAACTTCTAAGCTTATTTACCAGCTTAGCTTTGGTCCGCTGCCACCATCACAAGAATTCCCTCCCTGGGAAGCCTTGAGAAACCTTTCACCAATTCCCTGGTGAACACAGATCCAAACCCCCTTGGATCTTAAAACAAGGAGAAGTTAACCATCCCCCCCTCCTTCCTTCCACCCTCCTTTCACCAACTCCTGGTGAATACAGATCCAAACCCCCTTGGATCTTAAAACAAGGAGAAATCAATCTGGTTCTTAAAAAAGAAGGCTTTTAATTAAAGAAAAAGGTAAAAATCATCTCTGTAAAATCAGTATGGAGAATACTTTACAGGGTAATCAAACTTAAAGAGCTCAGAGGACCCCCCTCTGTCTTAGGTTCAAAGTACAGCAAACAAAGATACACACTCTGGTAAAAAGGTACATTTACAAGTTGAGAAAACAAAGTAAATCTAAGACGCCTTGCTGTCTTTTTACTTACTAGTTTGAAATAGGAGAGACTTGTTTAGAAAGATGGGGAGAACCTGGATTGATGTCTGGTCCCTCTCAGTCCCAAGAGCGAACCACACCTTAAAACAAAGAGCACACACAAAAGCCTTTCCCCCCCCAAGATTTGAAAGTATCTTGTCTCCTTATTGGTCCTTGGGTCAGGTGTCAGCCAGGTTACCCGAGCTTCTTAACCCTTTACAGGTAAAAGGATTTGGAGTCTCTGTACACAGAGAGCTGTTACCCTTCCCTTCATAGTTATGACACGCCCCCCAAATCACAGATAGTGTTGGACGTTCGGTTCCACACTGGCTGTGATTTCTTCCTGGAGTTTTAGGAGAAAACAGAGTTAATAAGACATACTACTGATTATATAAAAACTAACAATGTTTCATTCCAAGAACAATGGTTAACCAGTTAACTCTGGGAAACTTTCCCGGGAGAGTGCATCAGCCACTTTGTTAGAAGCTCCCGAAATGTGTTGTATTTCAAAATCAAAATCTTGGAGAGCTAAACTCCACCGAAGAAGTTTTTTGTTATTTCCCTTGGCGGTATGAAGCCACTGTAGCGCAGCATGGTCTGTTTGTAGTTGGAAACGCCGTCCCCAAACATATGGGCGTAGCTTTTCCAGCGCGTACACAATGGCGTAGCATTCCTTTTCGCTGATTGACCAGTGACTTTCCCTCTCAGACAGTTTTTTGCTGAGAAACACGACAGGATGGAATTCTTGATCCGGTCCTTCCTGCATTAAAACTGCTCCCACGCCTCTCTCGGAAGCATCTGTGGTTACTAGGAACGGTTTGTCAAAGTCTGGGGCCCTTAGCACAGGGTCAGACATGAGTGTTGCCTTAAGCTGGTTAAAGGCCTTTTGACACTCATCAGTCCACTGAACTGCATTTGTCTGTTTCTTTCTGGTTAGGTCTGTCAGCGGGGCGGCGATTTGGCTGTAGTGTGGTACAAATCGCCTATAATATCCGGCCAAGCCTAAGAAGGATTGGACCTGTTTCTTTGACTTTGGAACCGGCCACTTTTGGATAGCATCCACTTTGGCCTGTAGGGGATTTATAGTTCCTTGACCCACCTGGTGCCCCAGGTACGTCACTCTGTTTTGGCCTATTTGACACTTTTTAGCCTTAACAGTTAGTCCTGCCTGTCGGATGCGCTCGAAGACTTTTCCCAGGTGCTCCAGGTGTTCTGTCCATGAATCAGAAAAAATGGCCACATCATCGAGGTAGGCAACTGCAGATTCTCCCAATCCCGCTAAGAGACCATCTACAAGTCTTTGGAAGGTGGCGGGTGCATTTCGCAACCCGAAAGGGAGTACATTGAATTCGTACACCCCTGCCTGGGTGACGAAGGCTGACCTTTCCTTAGCGGGTTCATCTAGTGGTACTTGCCAGTACCCTTTGGTTAAGTCTAAAGTAGAGATGAATTGGGCATGTCCCAATTTCTCCAATAGCTCATCTGTGCGTGGCATTGGATAGTTGTCAGGACGAGTTACAGCATTTAGCTTACGGTAGTCCACGCAAAAGCGTATTTCCCCATCTGGTTTGGGAACTAGAACCACTGGAGATGCCCATGCACTGTTAGAGGGGCGGATTATACCCATCTGTAGCATGTCCTGGATCTCCCTTTGTATAGCCGCTTGGGCATGAGGTGACTCCCGGTAGGGTGGGGTTCTAATTGGGTGAGCATTACCTGTGTCAATGGAGTGGTATGCCCGTTCGGTCCGTCCTGGAGTGGCTGAGAAAATCGGTGCAAAGCTTGTGCACAGCTCCTTGATCTGCTGTCGCTGCAGACGTCCCAGGGTCGTGGAGAGGTTCACCTCTTCCACGCCACCATTCCTTGTTCCTTCGTAGTAGACACCTGCAGGCCACTCCGCGTCATCTGTTTCCTGGGCTGTAAACTGGCAAACGTTTAATCCTCTGGAATAAAAGGGCTTAAGAGAATTAACATGGTATACCTTAGGCTTTATGTTGGAGGTGGGGGAGGCTATGAGATAGTTAACAGCTCCTAGGCGCTCCTGGACCGTGAATGGTCCTTCCCACGACGCTTCCATTTTATGGGCCTGGAGCGCCTTTAAGACCATGACTTGGTCTCCTACTTTGAAGGACCGTTCTCTGGAATGTTTATCATACCAGGCCTTTTGCTCTTCCTGAGCATCCTTTAGGTTTTCTTTAGCAAGGGCTAAAGAGTGTCGGAGGGTGTTTTGTAGGTTGCTTACAAAGTCTAGAATGTTAGTTCCTGGAGAAGGCGTAAACCCCTCCCATTGCTGCTTCACCAACTGTAATGGCCCCTTAACCTCGCGGCCATACACAAGTTCAAATGGTGAAAACCCTAAACTGGGATGTGGTACAGCCCTGTAGGCAAAAAGCAACTGCTGCAACACTAGGTCCCAATCATTGGAGTGTTCATTTATGAATTTACGTATCATGGCCCCCAAAGTTCCATTAAACCTCTCCACCAGACCATTGGTTTGATGGTGATGAGGGGTGGCAACCAAGTGATTCACCCCATGAGCTTCCCACAGGTTTTTCATGTTCCCTGCCAGGAAATTAGTTCCCGAATCTGTAAGGATGTCGGAGGGCCAACCTACCCTGGCAAAAATGTCTGCTAATGCCTGGCACACACTTTTAGCCTTGGTGTTGCTTAAGGGTACAGCTTCCGGCCATCGGGTAGCAAAATCCATGAAAGTCAGTACGTACTGTTTTCCTCTGGGTGTCTTCCTTGGGAAAGGACCCAGGATATCCACAGCTACTCGCTGAAATGGGACCTCAATTATGGGTAGTGGCTGGAGAGGGGCTTTAACCTGGTCTTGGGGCTTTCCCACTCGTTGGCACACCTCACAAGACCGGACATAATTAGCAACGTCCTTGCCCATTCCCTCCCAGTGGAAGGACTTCCCCAACCGGTCTTTGGTTCTGTTCACCCCAGAATGGCCACTGGGATGATCATGGGCTAAGCTCAAGAGCTTTACCCGATACTTAGTGGGAACTACCAACTGTCTTTGAGGATGCCAGTCTTCCTGGTGCCCACCAGAAAGAGTCTCCTTGTATAAAAGTCCTTGTTCTACAACAAACCGGGATCGGTTAGAAGAGCTGAGAGGCGGTGGGGTGCTCCGTGCCGCCGCCCAAGCTTTCTGAAGGCTGTCATCTGCTTCCTGCTCGGCCTGGAACTGTTCCCTTGATGCTGGAGACATCAGTTCCTCCTTGGACTGTGGACTGGGGCTTGGTCCCTCTGGAAGCGATGCAGGTGCTGGGACTGTTTCCATTGACTGTGAACCGCTGTCCGCTGGTGCACTATGTGGTATCTCAGGCTCTGGCTGAGCCTCTTGGGTAGGGTTATCTGCTGCTTCCGCCAGTTCAGGCTCGCTGGTGCCCTCTGGCATTGGAGTTGTAGACGGGTTTGCAAGCGCTGGACTCAGTGCCGGCAATGGTTCTGGTGCTGGTTGCGTTGCCAGTTCCGGTTCCGGGACTGGCTTTGGCTGGGTCTCTGGGATTGGATCCACTACGGCTGTTGCAGTCGTTGGCAGGGGATCCGGTTCCACCACCTGTGTTTGGGTCTCCGGTAACACAGACGGGGCCCTGGTGGACGGCTCAGGAACAGGGATGGGGGTGAAAGCTTGCTTAGCCTGGCTGCGGGTGACTATTCCCACCCTCTTGGCTAGCTTCACATGGTTGGCCAAGTCTTCCCCCAGCAGCATGGGGATGGGATAATTGTCATAGACTGCAAAAGTCCACATTCCTGCCCAGCCCTTGTACTGGACATGCAACTGGGCTGTAGGCAAGGTTACAGACTGTGACACGAAGGGTTGAATTGTCACTGTAGCCTCCGGGTTGATGAGTTTGGGGTCCACTAGGGATTGGTGGATAGTTGACACTTGTGCCCCAGTGTCCCTCCAAGCGATAACCTTCTTTCCGCCCACTCTCAAGGTTTCCCTTCGCTCCGAGGGTATGAGAGAGGCATCTGGGTCTGGGGATCTTTGGTGTGATTGGGGTGTAATGAACTGTAATCGGTTAGGGTTCTTGGGGCAGTGAGCCTTTATATGCCCCAGTTCATTACATTTAAAACATCGCCCTGCTAAGGTATCACCGGGGCGATGTTGGTTGATGGAGACTGGTGTGGTGGGGTGAGAAGGCGTCTGGGGTTTCCCTTGGGATGTGGGTGGGGCCTTGGGTTGTCCCCGGTGGTAAGGTTTTGTTTCGGCTTGCCCCTTCTGATATTCGCTCCAACTGCTACTAGCTTTTTTCTTTTCTGTCACCTCCACCCATTTGGCTCCAATCTCCCCCGCCTCGGTTACAGTTTTGGGCTTCCTATCTAGGATGTACCTTTCTATTTCCTCAGGAACACCCTCTAAAAACTGCTCCATTTTTACTAGGGAAAGCAGATCTTCCAGAGATTTAACATTTGCTCCTGATACCCAGGCATCACAATTTTTGTCAATGTGGTAGGCATGCCGGGTAAATGACACATCTGGTTTCCACCTTAGGGCTCTGAACCGCCGACGGGCATGCTCGGGTGTTAGCCCCATTCTGAGTCTGGCCTTGTTTTTAAAAAGTTCATAACTGTTCATGTGTTCCTTAGGCATTTCAGCCGCCACCTCTGCTAAGGGTCCACTGAGCTGCGGCCTCAGCTCTACCATGTACTGGGTTAGAGGGATGCTGTATCCAAGGCAGGCCCTTTCAAAATTTTCTAAGAAGGCCTCAGTATCATCGCCTGCCTTGTAGGTGGGGAATTTCCTGGGATGGGAAGTGGTACCTGGAGAGGAGTTGTTAGGATGGTCTGCTGCATCCTGCCTAGTCCTTGCTGCTTCCAGTTCCATCTCTTTTTCTTTCAGCTCCATCTCTCTTTTATGGGCCTCCTGTTTGGCTTTTTCTTCTCTTTCATGGGCCTCCTGTTTGGCTTTTTC
>NW_020701811.1:0-2465 GCF_002925995.2 Terrapene triunguis | reverse complement strand
AGACAATGGATCGTGTGGTGTGTCCTGGATGGAAGCTGGAGGCATGTAGGTAAGTGTAGCGGTCAGTAGGTTTCCGGTACAGGGTGGTATTTATGTGACCATCGCTTATTAGCACAGTAGTGTCCAGGAAATGGACCGCTTGTGTGGATTGATCTAGGCTGAGGTTGATGGTGGGATGGAAATTATTGAAATCATGGTGGAATTCCTCAAGGGCTTCTTTTCCATGGGTCCAGATGATGAAGATGTCATCAATGTAGCGCAAGTAGAGTAGGGGCGTTAGGGGACGAGAGCTAAGGAAGCGTTGTTCTAAGTCAGCCATAAAAATGTTGGCATACTGTGGGGCCATGCGGGTACCCATAGCAGTGCCGCTGACTTGAAGGTATATATTGTCCCCAAATGTGAAATAGTTGTGGGTGAGGACAAAGTCACAGAGTTCAGCCACCAGGTTAGCTGTGACATTATCGGGGATACTGTTCCTGATAGCTTGTAGTCCATCTGTGTGTGGAATATTGGTGTAGAGGGCTTCTACGTCCATAGTGGCCAGGATGGTGTTTTCTGGAAGATCACCGATGGATTGTAGTTTCCGAGATGAATTGGGCATGTCCCAATTTCTCCAATAGCTCATCTGTGCGTGGCATTGGATAGTTGTCAGGACGAGTTACCGCATTTAGCTTACGGTAGTCCACGCAAAAGCGTATTTCCCCATCTGGTTTGGGAACTAGAACCACTGGAGATGCCCATGCACTGGTAGAGGGGCGGATTATACCCATCTGTAGCATGTCCTGGATCTCCCTTTGTATAGCAGTTTGGGCATGAGGTGACTCCCGGTAGGGTGGGGTTCTAATTGGGTGAGCATTACCTGTGTCAATGGAGTGGTATGCCCGTTCGGTCCGTCCTGGAGTGGCTGAGAAAATCGGTGCAAAGCTTGTGCACAGCTCCTTGATCTGCTGTCGCTGCAGACGTCCCAGGGTCGTGGAGAGGTTCACCTCTTCCACGCCACCATTCCTTTTTCCTTTGTAGTAGACACCTGCAGGCCACTCCGCGTCATCTGTTTCCTGGGCTGTAAACTGGCAAACGTTTAATTCTCTGGAATAAAAGGGCTTAAGAGAATTAACATGGTATACCTTAGGCTTTATGTTGGAGGTGGGGGAGGCTATGAGATAGTTAACAGCTCCTAGGCGCTCCTGGACCGTGAATGGTCCTTCCCACGACGCTTCCATTTTATGGGCCTGGAGCGCCTTTAAGACCATGACTTGGTCTCCTACTTTGAAGGACCGTTCTCTGAAATGTTTATCATACCAGGCCTTTTGTTCTTCCTGAGCATCCTTTAGGTTTTCTTTAGCAAGGGCTAAAGAGTGTCGGAGGGTGTTTTGTAGGTTGCTTACAAAGTCTAGAATGTTAGTTCCTGGAGAAGGCGTAAACCCCTCCCATTGCTGCTTCACCAACTGTAATGGCCCCTTAACCTCGCGGCCATACACAAGTTCAAATGGTGAAAACCCTAAACTGGGATGTGGTACAGCCCTGTAGGCAAAAAGCAACTGCTGCAACACTAGGTCCCAATCATTGGAGTGTTCATTTATGAATTTACGTATCATGGCCCCCAAAGTTCCATTAAACCTCTCCACCAGACCATTGGTTTGATGGTGATGAGGGGTGGCAACCAAGTGATTCACCCCATGAGCTTCCCACAGGTTTTTCATGTTCCCTGCCAGGAAATTAGTTCCCGAATCTGTAAGGATGTCGGAGGGCCAACCTACCCTGGCAAAAATGTCTGCTAATGCCTGGCACACACTTTTAGTCTTGGTGTTGCTTAAGGGTACAGCTTCCGGCCATCGGGTAGCAAAATCCATGAAAGTCAGTACGTACTGCTTTCCTCTGGGTGTCTTCTTTGGGAAAGGACCCAGAATATCCACAGCTACTCGCTGAAATGGGACCTCAATTATGGGTAGTGGCTGGAGAGGGGCTTTAACCTGGTCTTGGGGCTTTCCCACTCGTTGGCACACCTCACAAGACCGGACATAATTAGCAACGTCCTTGCCCATTCCCTCCCAGTGGAAGGACTTCCCCAACCGGTCTTTGGTTCTGTTCACCCCAGAATGGCCACTGGGATGATCATGGGCTAAGCTCAAGAGCTTTACCCGATACTTAGTGGGAACCACCAACTGTCTTTGAGGATGCCAGTCTTCCTGGTGCCCACCAGAAAGAGTCTCCTTGTATAAAAGTCCTTGTTCTACAACAAACCGGGATCGGTTAGAAGAGCTGAGAGGCGGTGGGGTGCTCCGCGCCGCCGCCCAAGCTTTCTGAAGGCTGTCATCTGCTTCCTGCTCGGCCTGGAACTGTTCCCTTGATGCTGGAGACATCAGTTCCTCCTTGGACTGTGGACTGGGGCTTGGTCCCTCTGGAAGCGATGCAGGAAGTCTCCAGCTTCCATCCAGGACACACCACACGATCCATTGTCTACAGCC
>NW_020701810.1:0-2465 GCF_002925995.2 Terrapene triunguis | reverse complement strand
GGCTGTAGACAATGGATCGTGTGGTGTGTCCTGGATGGAAGCTGGAGACTTCCTGCATCGCTTCCAGAGGGACCAAGCCCCAGTCCACAGTCCAAGGAGGAACTGATGTCTCCAGCATCAAGGGAACAGTTCCAGGCCGAGCAGGAAGCAGATGACAGCCTTCAGAAAGCTTGGGCGGCGGCACGGAGCACCCCACCGCCTCTCAGCTCTTCTAACCGATCCCGGTTTGTTGTAGAACAAGGACTTTTATACAAGGAGACTCTTTCTGGTGGGCACCAGGAAGACTGGCATCCTCAAAGACAGTTGGTGGTTCCCACTAAGTATCGGGTAAAGCTCTTGAGCTTAGCCCATGATCATCCCAGTGGCCATTCTGGGGTGAACAGAACCAAAGACCGGTTGGGGAAGTCCTTCCACTGGGAGGGAATGGGCAAGGACGTTGCTAATTATGTCCGGTCTTGTGAGGTGTGCCAACGAGTGGGAAAGCCCCAAGACCAGGTTAAAGCCCCTCTCCAGCCACTACCCATAATTGAGGTCCCATTTCAGCGAGTAGCTGTGGATATTCTGGGTCCTTTCCCAAAGAAGACACCCAGAGGAAAGCAGTACGTACTGACTTTCATGGATTTTGCTACCCGATGGCCGGAAGCTGTACCCTTAAGCAACACCAAGACTAAAAGTGTGTGCCAGGCATTAGCAGACATTTTTGCCAGGGTAGGTTGGCCCTCCGACATCCTTACAGATTCGGGAACTAATTTCCTGGCAGGGAACATGAAAAACCTGTGGGAAGCTCATGGGGTGAATCACTTGGTTGCCACCCCTCATCACCATCAAACCAATGGTCTGGTGGAGAGGTTTAATGGAACTTTGGGGGCCATGATACGTAAATTCATAAATGAACACTCCAATGATTGGGACCTAGTGTTGCAGCAGTTGCTTTTTGCCTACAGGGCTGTACCACATCCCAGTTTAGGGTTTTCACCATTTGAACTTGTGTATGGCCGCGAGGTTAAGGGGCCATTACAGTTGGTGAAGCAGCAATGGGAGGGGTTTACGCCTTCTCCAGGAACTAACATTCTAGACTTTGTAAGCAACCTACAAAACACCCTCCGACACTCTTTAGCCCTTGCTAAAGAAAACCTAAAGGATGCTCAGGAAGAACAAAAGGCCTGGTATGATAAACATTTCAGAGAACGGTCCTTCAAAGTAGGAGACCAAGTCATGGTCTTAAAGGCGCTCCAGGCCCATAAAATGGAAGCGTCGTGGGAAGGACCATTCACGGTCCAGGAGCGCCTAGGAGCTGTTAACTATCTCATAGCCTCCCCCACCTCCAACATAAAGCCTAAGGTATACCATGTTAATTCTCTTAAGCCCTTTTATTCCAGAGAATTAAACGTTTGCCAGTTTACAGCCCAGGAAACAGATGACGCGGAGTGGCCTGCAGGTGTCTACTACAAAGGAAAAAGGAATGGTGGCGTGGAAGAGGTGAACCTCTCCACGACCCTGGGACGTCTGCAGCGACAGCAGATCAAGGAGCTGTGCACAAGCTTTGCACCGATTTTCTCAGCCACTCCAGGACGGACCGAACGGGCATACCACTCCATTGACACAGGTAATGCTCACCCAATTAGAACCCCACCCTACCGGGAGTCACCTCATGCCCAAACTGCTATACAAAGGGAGATCCAGGACATGCTACAGATGGGTATAATCCGCCCCTCTAACAGTGCATGGGCATCTCCAGTGGTTCTAGTTCCCAAACCAGATGGGGAAATACGCTTTTGCGTGGACTACCGTAAGCTAAATGCGGTAACTCGTCCTGACAACTATCCAATGCCACGCACAGATGAGCTATTGGAGAAATTGGGACATGCCCAATTCATCTCGGAAACTACAATCCATCGGTGATCTTCCAGAAAACACCATCCTGGCCACTATGGACGTAGAAGCCCTCTACACCAATATTCCACACACAGATGGACTACAAGCTATCAGGAACAGTATCCCCGATAATGTCACAGCTAACCTGGTGGCTGAACTCTGTGACTTTGTCCTCACCCACAACTATTTCACATTTGGGGACAATATATACCTTCAAGTCAGCGGCACTGCTATGGGTACCCGCATGGCCCCACAGTATGCCAACATTTTTATGGCTGACTTAGAACAACGCTTCCTTAGCTCTCGTCCCCTAACGCCCCTACTCTACTTGCGCTACATTGATGACATCTTCATCATCTGGACCCATGGAAAAGAAGCCCTTGAGGAATTCCACCATGATTTCAATAATTTCCATCCCACCATCAACCTCAGCCTAGATCAATCCACACAAGCGGTCCATTTCCTGGACACTACTGTGCTAATAAGCGATGGTCACATAAATACCACCCTGTACCGGAAACCTACTGACCGCTACACTTACCTACATGCCTCCAGCTTCCATCCAGGACACACCACACGATCCATTGTCT
>NW_020701809.1:0-2465 GCF_002925995.2 Terrapene triunguis | reverse complement strand
AGACAATGGATCGTGTGGTGTGTCCTGGATGGAAGCTGGAGGCATGTAGGTAAGTGTAGCGGTCAGTAGGTTTCCGGTACAGGGTGGTATTTATGTGACCATCGCTTATTAGCACAGTAGTGTCCAGGAAATGGACCGCTTGTGTGGATTGATCTAGGCTGAGGTTGATGGTGGGATGGAAATTATTGAAATCATGGTGGAATTCCTCAAGGGCTTCTTTTCCATGGGTCCAGATGATGAAGATGTCATCAATGTAGCGCAAGTAGAGTAGGGGCGTTAGGGGACGAGAGCTAAGGAAGCGTTGTTCTAAGTCAGCCATAAAAATGTTGGCATACTGTGGGGCCATGCGGGTACCCATAGCAGTGCCGCTGACTTGAAGGTATATATTGTCCCCAAATGTGAAATAGTTGTGGGTGAGGACAAAGTCACAGAGTTCAGCCACCAGGTTAGCTGTGACATTATCGGGGATACTGTTCCTGATAGCTTGTAGTCCATCTGTGTGTGGAATATTGGTGTAGAGGGCTTCTACGTCCATAGTGGCCAGGATGGTGTTTTCTGGAAGATCACCGATGGATTGTAGTTTCCGAGATGAATTGGGCATGTCCCAATTTCTCCAATAGCTCATCTGTGCGTGGCATTGGATAGTTGTCAGGACGAGTTACCGCATTTAGCTTACGGTAGTCCACGCAAAAGCGTATTTCCCCATCTGGTTTGGGAACTAGAACCACTGGAGATGCCCATGCACTGGTAGAGGGGCGGATTATACCCATCTGTAGCATGTCCTGGATCTCCCTTTGTATAGCAGTTTGGGCATGAGGTGACTCCCGGTAGGGTGGGGTTCTAATTGGGTGAGCATTACCTGTGTCAATGGAGTGGTATGCCCGTTCGGTCCGTCCTGGAGTGGCTGAGAAAATCGGTGCAAAGCTTGTGCACAGCTCCTTGATCTGCTGTCGCTGCAGACGTCCCAGGGTCGTGGAGAGGTTCACCTCTTCCACGCCACCATTCCTTTTTCCTTTGTAGTAGACACCTGCAGGCCACTCCGCGTCATCTGTTTCCTGGGCTGTAAACTGGCAAACGTTTAATTCTCTGGAATAAAAGGGCTTAAGAGAATTAACATGGTATACCTTAGGCTTTATGTTGGAGGTGGGGGAGGCTATGAGATAGTTAACAGCTCCTAGGCGCTCCTGGACCGTGAATGGTCCTTCCCACGACGCTTCCATTTTATGGGCCTGGAGCGCCTTTAAGACCATGACTTGGTCTCCTACTTTGAAGGACCGTTCTCTGAAATGTTTATCATACCAGGCCTTTTGTTCTTCCTGAGCATCCTTTAGGTTTTCTTTAGCAAGGGCTAAAGAGTGTCGGAGGGTGTTTTGTAGGTTGCTTACAAAGTCTAGAATGTTAGTTCCTGGAGAAGGCGTAAACCCCTCCCATTGCTGCTTCACCAACTGTAATGGCCCCTTAACCTCGCGGCCATACACAAGTTCAAATGGTGAAAACCCTAAACTGGGATGTGGTACAGCCCTGTAGGCAAAAAGCAACTGCTGCAACACTAGGTCCCAATCATTGGAGTGTTCATTTATGAATTTACGTATCATGGCCCCCAAAGTTCCATTAAACCTCTCCACCAGACCATTGGTTTGATGGTGATGAGGGGTGGCAACCAAGTGATTCACCCCATGAGCTTCCCACAGGTTTTTCATGTTCCCTGCCAGGAAATTAGTTCCCGAATCTGTAAGGATGTCGGAGGGCCAACCTACCCTGGCAAAAATGTCTGCTAATGCCTGGCACACACTTTTAGTCTTGGTGTTGCTTAAGGGTACAGCTTCCGGCCATCGGGTAGCAAAATCCATGAAAGTCAGTACGTACTGCTTTCCTCTGGGTGTCTTCTTTGGGAAAGGACCCAGAATATCCACAGCTACTCGCTGAAATGGGACCTCAATTATGGGTAGTGGCTGGAGAGGGGCTTTAACCTGGTCTTGGGGCTTTCCCACTCGTTGGCACACCTCACAAGACCGGACATAATTAGCAACGTCCTTGCCCATTCCCTCCCAGTGGAAGGACTTCCCCAACCGGTCTTTGGTTCTGTTCACCCCAGAATGGCCACTGGGATGATCATGGGCTAAGCTCAAGAGCTTTACCCGATACTTAGTGGGAACCACCAACTGTCTTTGAGGATGCCAGTCTTCCTGGTGCCCACCAGAAAGAGTCTCCTTGTATAAAAGTCCTTGTTCTACAACAAACCGGGATCGGTTAGAAGAGCTGAGAGGCGGTGGGGTGCTCCGCGCCGCCGCCCAAGCTTTCTGAAGGCTGTCATCTGCTTCCTGCTCGGCCTGGAACTGTTCCCTTGATGCTGGAGACATCAGTTCCTCCTTGGACTGTGGACTGGGGCTTGGTCCCTCTGGAAGCGATGCAGGAAGTCTCCAGCTTCCATCCAGGACACACCACACGATCCATTGTCTACAGCC
>NW_020701808.1:0-2465 GCF_002925995.2 Terrapene triunguis | reverse complement strand
GGCTGTAGACAATGGATCGTGTGGTGTGTCCTGGATGGAAGCTGGAGACTTCCTGCATCGCTTCCAGAGGGACCAAGCCCCAGTCCACAGTCCAAGGAGGAACTGATGTCTCCAGCATCAAGGGAACAGTTCCAGGCCGAGCAGGAAGCAGATGACAGCCTTCAGAAAGCTTGGGCGGCGGCACGGAGCACCCCACCGCCTCTCAGCTCTTCTAACCGATCCCGGTTTGTTGTAGAACAAGGACTTTTATACAAGGAGACTCTTTCTGGTGGGCACCAGGAAGACTGGCATCCTCAAAGACAGTTGGTGGTTCCCACTAAGTATCGGGTAAAGCTCTTGAGCTTAGCCCATGATCATCCCAGTGGCCATTCTGGGGTGAACAGAACCAAAGACCGGTTGGGGAAGTCCTTCCACTGGGAGGGAATGGGCAAGGACGTTGCTAATTATGTCCGGTCTTGTGAGGTGTGCCAACGAGTGGGAAAGCCCCAAGACCAGGTTAAAGCCCCTCTCCAGCCACTACCCATAATTGAGGTCCCATTTCAGCGAGTAGCTGTGGATATTCTGGGTCCTTTCCCAAAGAAGACACCCAGAGGAAAGCAGTACGTACTGACTTTCATGGATTTTGCTACCCGATGGCCGGAAGCTGTACCCTTAAGCAACACCAAGACTAAAAGTGTGTGCCAGGCATTAGCAGACATTTTTGCCAGGGTAGGTTGGCCCTCCGACATCCTTACAGATTCGGGAACTAATTTCCTGGCAGGGAACATGAAAAACCTGTGGGAAGCTCATGGGGTGAATCACTTGGTTGCCACCCCTCATCACCATCAAACCAATGGTCTGGTGGAGAGGTTTAATGGAACTTTGGGGGCCATGATACGTAAATTCATAAATGAACACTCCAATGATTGGGACCTAGTGTTGCAGCAGTTGCTTTTTGCCTACAGGGCTGTACCACATCCCAGTTTAGGGTTTTCACCATTTGAACTTGTGTATGGCCGCGAGGTTAAGGGGCCATTACAGTTGGTGAAGCAGCAATGGGAGGGGTTTACGCCTTCTCCAGGAACTAACATTCTAGACTTTGTAAGCAACCTACAAAACACCCTCCGACACTCTTTAGCCCTTGCTAAAGAAAACCTAAAGGATGCTCAGGAAGAACAAAAGGCCTGGTATGATAAACATTTCAGAGAACGGTCCTTCAAAGTAGGAGACCAAGTCATGGTCTTAAAGGCGCTCCAGGCCCATAAAATGGAAGCGTCGTGGGAAGGACCATTCACGGTCCAGGAGCGCCTAGGAGCTGTTAACTATCTCATAGCCTCCCCCACCTCCAACATAAAGCCTAAGGTATACCATGTTAATTCTCTTAAGCCCTTTTATTCCAGAGAATTAAACGTTTGCCAGTTTACAGCCCAGGAAACAGATGACGCGGAGTGGCCTGCAGGTGTCTACTACAAAGGAAAAAGGAATGGTGGCGTGGAAGAGGTGAACCTCTCCACGACCCTGGGACGTCTGCAGCGACAGCAGATCAAGGAGCTGTGCACAAGCTTTGCACCGATTTTCTCAGCCACTCCAGGACGGACCGAACGGGCATACCACTCCATTGACACAGGTAATGCTCACCCAATTAGAACCCCACCCTACCGGGAGTCACCTCATGCCCAAACTGCTATACAAAGGGAGATCCAGGACATGCTACAGATGGGTATAATCCGCCCCTCTAACAGTGCATGGGCATCTCCAGTGGTTCTAGTTCCCAAACCAGATGGGGAAATACGCTTTTGCGTGGACTACCGTAAGCTAAATGCGGTAACTCGTCCTGACAACTATCCAATGCCACGCACAGATGAGCTATTGGAGAAATTGGGACATGCCCAATTCATCTCGGAAACTACAATCCATCGGTGATCTTCCAGAAAACACCATCCTGGCCACTATGGACGTAGAAGCCCTCTACACCAATATTCCACACACAGATGGACTACAAGCTATCAGGAACAGTATCCCCGATAATGTCACAGCTAACCTGGTGGCTGAACTCTGTGACTTTGTCCTCACCCACAACTATTTCACATTTGGGGACAATATATACCTTCAAGTCAGCGGCACTGCTATGGGTACCCGCATGGCCCCACAGTATGCCAACATTTTTATGGCTGACTTAGAACAACGCTTCCTTAGCTCTCGTCCCCTAACGCCCCTACTCTACTTGCGCTACATTGATGACATCTTCATCATCTGGACCCATGGAAAAGAAGCCCTTGAGGAATTCCACCATGATTTCAATAATTTCCATCCCACCATCAACCTCAGCCTAGATCAATCCACACAAGCGGTCCATTTCCTGGACACTACTGTGCTAATAAGCGATGGTCACATAAATACCACCCTGTACCGGAAACCTACTGACCGCTACACTTACCTACATGCCTCCAGCTTCCATCCAGGACACACCACACGATCCATTGTCT
>NW_020701807.1:0-1282 GCF_002925995.2 Terrapene triunguis | reverse complement strand
CTTTCAAAACGTTAGCAAAAATTACAGCAAGTCTCTCTGATAGGAAAGGTTGCTATTACACTCCATGACAAATTCAAACAAATAAACATAATATGCTAATTGGTCATGTCTGGTTCTATTTAAACAGATGTGTTTACTTTTTTAAATTAATGTAAATATTTCAATGAATTATTAAATGCAGGGAAGTCATGGTAACATTTCTATAAATCATTATCAGAGTTGACCCTTATTTCAATCAAGAAAATGTAGCTATGGGAAACAGTCAAATAAAAATGATTGAATTACAATATTTGTACTTATAAGAATTTTCTTTTGATGTTTCCCATGCACTGCCATGATATTAACCTAATGAAAAGGGTAAATTATTTATAGCCCTGCTTTTCCCTATAACAGCTGCTTGTAGGAAGCAGACTGCATTGTAGAGAGGAAGGGAGTAATCACAGCAGTTTGGTTTTCATTAATCCATAAGCCAAACTTTAGCTAACTTTTTTAAAGAAAATTTTGAATGCCTGTGCTAGGTGCTAGACTGACATCTCAGAAGACTGAAGAGCCCTGATTATCCACAGACAAAGTGTAGCACAGACATCAGAATACTAGGGTTCCCAAATTTGCCCTACTAAAATATTTTAAAACCCATTCCTATAGAAATCACTTCCACTGATTGACAGGGTAATTCATTTTCCATTTCTTTTTGATCCTTGGCAGAAATAAGAGTGCTAATTGTGATGGTGGTTACCACTCCATAGTGAATTGTTCTGAAACCTCCAATTTATTTCACATAGGCCACTTAAAAGCTATCATGATTAAAAACTTCCAACCTGAGTTGGATTTGAACTGTGAACTTTGGTCTTTCATTATTCTGAATCATTTTGATGCAAAGGAGCAAGAAGTGAAAGGTGTATCAGGAAAAGCAATTAACAGGAAGATACAAGATGTGTTAGTTAATATAGGCCATCAGCTACTCCTAACATAGGTCAGTCCCTCTTTCAGCTCCTGGGTGTATAAGTTAGACTCACATAGATTTCCTTACCAATATGTAATGTATGGCCATTATTTTGAATCTTGCCCTAAGCCAAGAGAAAATATTACTTGACAGGATAAATGAATGAGCAAAAGAAAACTACCAAGAAACCACTACCGTGAACATGTACAAGGCCAAACGTATCACCTGAGCTCATGGATGTAGTCACAGGCTGAGGCATTCAGAGCAGGAAGAGTTTTTCTGTTACACTACATGGGCTGCTTATTGTGAATATGTGAGTTTGTAAAAACACTTAAAGAA
>NW_020701806.1:0-1865 GCF_002925995.2 Terrapene triunguis | reverse complement strand
CCCAACCACATCAGCCACACCATCAAGGGCTCATTCACCTGCACATCCACTAATGTTATATATGCCATCATGTGCCAGCAATGCCCCTCTACCATGTACATTGGCCAAACCGGACAGTCCCTCCGCAAAAGAATAAATGGACACAAATCGGACATCAGGAATGGTAACATACATAAGCCAGTAAGTGAACACTTCAATCTCCCTGGTCATTCTATTACAGATTTAAAAGTCACTATCATTGAACAAAAAAACTTCAGAAACAGACTGCAAAGAGAAACAGCAGAACTACAATTCATTTGCAAATTCAACACCATTAATCTGGGCTTGAATAGGGACTGGGAGTGGCTGGCTCATTACAAAAGCAGCTTTTCCTCTCCTGGAATTGACACCTCCTCATCTGTTATTGGGAGTGGACTACATCCACCCTGATTGAATTGGCCCTGTCAACACTGGTTCTCCACTTGCGAAGTAACTCCCTGCTCTCCATGTGTCAGTATATAATGCCTGCATCTGTAACTTTCACTCTATGCATCCGAAGAAGTGAGGTTTTTACTCACGAAAGCTTATGCCCAAATATATCTGTTAGTCTTTAAGGTGCCACCAGACTCCTTGTTGTTTCTGATAGGAAAGGTTGCTATTACACTCCATGACAAATTCAAACAAATAAACATAATATGCTAATTGGTCATGTCTGGTTCCATTTAAACAGATGTGTTTACTTTTTAAAATTAATGTAAATATTTCAATGCATTATTAAATGCAGGGAAGTCATGGTAACATTTCTATAAATCATTATCAGAGTTGACCCTTATTTCAATCAAGAAAATGTAGCTACGGGAAACAGTCAAATAAAAATGATTGAATTACAATATTTGTACTTATAAGAATTTTCTTTTGATGTTTCCCATGCACTGCCATGACATTAACCTAATGAAAAGGGTAAATTATTTATAGCCCTGCTTTTCCCTATAACAGCTGCTTGTAGGAAGCAGACTGCATTGTAGAGAGGAAGGGAGTAATCACAGCAGTTTGGTTTTCATTAATCCATAAGCCAAACTTTAGCTAACTTTTTTAAAGCAAATTTTGAATGCCTGTGCTAGGTGCTAGACTGACATCTCAGAAGACTGAAGAGCCCTGATTATCCACAGACAAAGTGTAGCACAGACATCAGAATACTAGGGGTTCCCAAATTTGCCCTACTAAAATATTTTAAAACCCATTCCTATAGAAATCACTTCCACTGATTGACAGGGTAATTCATTTTCCATTTCTTTTCGATCCTTGGCAGAAATAAGAGTGCTAATTGTGAGGGTGGTTACCACTCCATAGTGAATTGTTCTGAAACCTCCAATTTATTTCATGTAGGCCTCTTAAAAGCTATCATGATTAAAAACTTCCAACCTGAGTTGGATTTGAACTGTGAACTTTGGTCTTTCATTATTCTGAATCATTTTGATGCAAAGGAGCAAGAAGCGAAAGATGTATCAGGAAAAGCAATTAACAGGAAGATACAAGATGTGTTAGTTAATATAGGCCATCAGCTACTCCTAACATAGGTCAGTCCCTCTTTCAGCTCCTGGGTGTATAAATTAGACTCACATAGATTTCCTTACCAATATGTAATGTATGGCCATTATTTTGAATCTTGCCCTAAGCCAAGAGAAAATATTACTTGACAGGATAAATGAATGAGCAAAAGAAAACTACCAAGAAACCACTACCGTGAACATGTACAAGGCCAAACGTATCACCTGAGCTCATGGATGTAGTCACAGGCTGAGGCATTCAGAGCAGGAAGAGTTTTTCTGTTACACTACGTGGGCTGCTTATTGTGAATATGTGAGTTTGTAAAAACACTTAAAGAA
>NW_020701805.1:0-2399 GCF_002925995.2 Terrapene triunguis | reverse complement strand
ATAAATTTGTTAGTCTCTAAGGTGCCACAAGTACTCCTGTTCTTTTTAAGTATCAGAGGGGTAGCCATGTTAGTCTGAATCTGTAAAAAGCAACAGAGGGTCCTGTGGCACCTTTAAGACTAGCAGAAGTATTGGAGCATAAGCTTTCGTGGGTGAATGCCCACTTCATCAGACAAGACTTGCTCCAATACTTCTGTTAGTCTTGAAGGTGCCACAGGACCCTCTGTGGCGTCCAGGTACTAGCCCCCGCTCCCATGAGATCCCTCTCCTGGCGTCAGCAGGCCCTGCAGGGGTTAAGCCCACGCTGGCTGGGCTTCCGGGGGCGGGGTGGAGCGGGCGCTCCCGCGTCCCTGACTCGCTCTGCCTGTTTTGCAGTGGGAAGCGGCATGTCCGTCCCACGCGGGGCGGGGGGCATTTGGCCGCCGCTCGCCTCCGTTGCCTCGCGCAGCAGCCAGCGCTGCGGGTCCCTAGCCCTACAGCCCGCATGTCTCAGGAATGGCCGCCCGCCCCGCCGGGGAACCTTAACGAGCTGCCCGACCAGTCCCCGCTGGTGGGAGCCGCCGTGACCGAGCTGCGGCGCCGAGCCGAGGCTGACCGCAGCCAGCACTGGCCGCTCGCTCTCACCGACTCCTTCCTGCTCAGGTTCCTGCGAGCCCGAGACTTCGACCTGGCCCTGGCTTGGAAGGTAAGGACGGGCTGAGCACGGGGCCCGAGGCCAGCTGGTCTCCCTGGGGCTGCAGCGCCCTTTCCCTCTGTCCCCCGCAGGGCTGCAGGGAGCCGGAAGGTGCATGCCCCGGCTGCTGTGTGTGATCGCTCCCAGGTGTGGGGAGAGCAATGCCAGACGCCCGGCAATGCCTGCTTGTCTGCAGCGTGAGCTCTTCTGGTCTAAGCTGTTGGTCTGTCTGTCAAGTGCCTAATAGCTTGTGTAGGCACCCGATAAGTAATGCACAATAATGATAATACAGACACTAATCCCTAGTGGGGAAAGGGTGAGACAGCTCATGAAACCACACACCTGCGTTTTATGGGAGAAATTGGGGCCACTGCATTCTAGGAAAAATAAAGACAACACCCAAACTAAGGTTTCAGAGTAGCAGCGGTGTTAGTCTGTATCCACAAAAAGAACAGGAGTACTTGTGGCACCTTAGAGACTAACAAATTTATTTGAGCATAAGCTTTCGTGGGCTACAGCCCACTTCATCAGATGAATGTAGCCCACAAAAGCTTATGCTCAAATAAATCTGTTAGTCTCTAAGGTGCCACAAGTACTCCTGTTCTTTTTGTGGATACAGACTAACACCGCTGCTACTCTGAAACCTTAGTTTGGGTGTTGTCTTTATTTTTCCTAGAATGCAGTGGCCCCAATTTCTCCCATAAAACGCAGGTGTGTGGTTTCATGAGCTGTCTCACCCTTTCCCCACTAGGGATTAGTGTCTGTATTATCATTATTGTGCATTACTTATCGGGTGCCTACACAAGCTATTAGGCACTTGACAGACAGACCAACAGCTTAGACCAGAAGAGCTCACGCTGCAGACAAGCAGGCATTGCCGGGCGTCTGGCATTGCTCTCCCCACACCTGGGAGCGATCACACACAGCAGCCGGGGCATGCACCTTCCGGCTCCCTGCAGCCCTGCGGGGGACAGAGGGAAAGGGCGCTGCAGCCCCAGGGAGACCAGCTGGCCTCGGGCCCCGTGCTCAGCCCGTCCTTACCTTCCAAGCCAGGGCCAGGTCGAAGTCTCGGGCTCGCAGGAACCTGAGCAGGAAGGAGTCGGTGAGAGCGAGCGGCCAGTGCTGGCTGCGGTCAGCCTCGGCTCGGCGCCGCAGCTCGGTCACGGCGGCTCCCACCAGCGGGGACTGGTCGGGCAGCTCGTTAAGGTTCCCCGGCGGGGCGGGCGGCCATTCCTGAGACATGCGGGCTGTAGGGCTAGGGACCCGCAGCGCTGGCTGCTGCGCGAGGCAACGGAGGCGAGCGGCGGCCAAATGCCCCCCGCCCCGCGTGGGACGGACATGCCGCTTCCCACTGCAAAACAGGCAGAGCGAGTCAGGGACGCGGGAGCGCCCGCTCCACCCCGCCCCCGGAAGCCCAGCCAGCGTGGGCTTAACCCCTGCAGGGCCTGCTGACGCCAGGAGAGGGATCTCATGGGAGCGGGGGCTAGTACCTGGACGCCACAGAGGGTCCTGTGGCACCTTCAAGACTAACAGAAGTATTGGAGCAAGTCTTGTCTGATGAAGTGGGCATTCACCCACGAAAGCTTATGCTCCAATACTTCTGCTAGTCTTAAAGGTGCCACAGGACCCTCTGTTGCTTTTTACAGATTCAGACTAACATGGCTACCCCTCTGATACTTAAAAAGAACAGGAGTACTTGTGGCACCTTAGAGACTAACAAATTTAT
>NW_020701804.1:0-2065 GCF_002925995.2 Terrapene triunguis | reverse complement strand
ATAGATATGTGGACAGAGTTGGCATCGGGCTTTGTTACAAGGATAGGTTCCTGGGTCAGTGTTTTTGTTCAGTGATGTGTGGTTGCTGGTGAGTATTTGCTTTAGGTTGGGGGGTTGTCTGTAAGCGAGGACAGGTCTGTCTCCCAAGATCTGTGAGAGTAAAGGATCATCTTTCAGGATAGGTTGTAGATCTCTGATGATGCGCTGGAGAGGTTTTAGTTGGGGGCTGAAGGTGACAGCTAGTGGTGTTCTGTTATTTTCTTTGTTGGCCCTGTCTTGTAGGAGGTGACTTCTGGGTACTCGTCTGGCTCTGTCAATCTGTTTTTTCACTTCAGCAGGTGGGTATTGTAGTTTTAAGAATGCTTGATAGAGATCTTGTAGGTGCTTGTCTCTATCTGAGGGATTGGAGCAAATGCGGTTATATCTTAGAGCTTGGCTGTAGACAATGGATCGTGTGGTGTGTCCTGGATGAAAGCTAGAGGCATGTAGGTAAGTGTAGAGGTCAGTAGGTTTCCGGTATAGGGTGGTATTTATATGACCATCGCTTATTAGCACAGTAGTGTCCAGGAAATGGACCGCTTGTGTGGATTGATCTAGGCTGAGGTTGATGGTGGGATGGAAATTATTGAAATCATGGTGGAATTCCTCAAGGGCTTCTTTTCCATGGGTCCAGATGATGAAGATGTCATCAATGTAGCGCAAGTAGAGTAGGGGCGTTAGGGGACGAGAGCTAAGGAAGCGTTGTTCTAAGTCAGCCATAAAAATGTTGGCATACTGTGGGGCCATGCAGGTACCCATAGCAGTGCCACTGACTTGAAGGTATATATTGTCCCCAAATGTGAAATAGTTGTGGGTGAGGACAAAGTCACAGAGTTCAGCCACCAGGTTAGCTGTGACATTATCGGGGATACTGTTCCTGATAGCTTGTAGTCCATCTTTGTGTGGAATATTGGTGTAGAGGGCTTCTACGTCCATAGTGGCCAGGATGGTGTTTTCTGGAAGATCACCGATGGATTGTAGTTTCCTCAGGAAGTCAGTGGTGTCTCGAAGATAGCTAGGAGTGCTGGTAGCGTAGGGTCTGAGGAGAGAGTCCACATAACCAGACAAGCCTGATGTTAGGGTGCCAATGCCTGAGATGATGGGGCGTCCAGGATTTCCAGGTTTATGGATCTTGGGTAGCAAATAGAATGTCCCTGGTCGGGGTTCTAGGTATGTGTCTGTACAGATTTGTTCCTGTGCTTTGTCAGGGAGTTTTTTTAGCAGATGGTGTAGTTTCTTTAGGTAATCCTCAGTGGGATCAGAGGATAATGGCCTGTAGAATGT
The DNA here is from genome assembly GCF_002925995.2 of Terrapene triunguis. Lineage (NCBI taxonomy): Eukaryota > Metazoa > Chordata > Testudines > Emydidae > Terrapene > Terrapene triunguis. The sequence continues at coordinate 742 of NW_020701804.1, read as the reverse complement.
GCTGTTAGAGAGCTGTCTAGCAGCCTCTTGGTCATATTCCAATTTATTCATGATGAGGACAGCACCTCCTTTGTCAGCCTTTTTGATAATGATGTCAGGGTTGTTTCTGAGGCTGTAGATGGCGTTGTGTTCAGCATGGCTGAGGTTATGGGGCAAGTGATGTTGCTTTTCCACAATTTCAGCCTTTGCTCGTTGACGGAAGCAATCTATGTAGAAATTCAGTCTGTTGTTTCGACCGTCCGGAGGAGTCCACGCAGAATCCTTTTTTTTGTAGTGCTGGTAGGGGGGATTCTGTGGGTTAGTATGCTGTTCAGAGGTATGTTGGAAATATTCTTTGAGTCGGAGACGTCGAAAGTAGGATTCTAGGTCACCGCAGAACTGTATCATGTTCGTGGGTCTGGAGGGACAAAAGGAGAGGCCCCGAGATAGGACAGACTCTTCTGCTGGGCTAAGAGTATAGCTGGAAAGATTAACAATATTGCTGGGTGGGTTAAGGGAACTACTGTTGTGGCTCCTTGTGGCATGTAGCAGTTTAGATAGTTTAGTGTCCTTTTTCCTTCGTAGAGAGGCAAAGTTTGTCTTGTAAATGGCTTGTCTAGTTTTTGTAAAGTCTATCCATGAGGAAGTTTGTTTCTTATGAGAGTATCCAGTTTTGAGAGCTCATTCTTAATCTTTCCCTGTTTGCTGTATAGGATGCTGATCAGGTGGTTTCGCAGTTTCTATCCTATCCTTGTAACAAAGC
>NW_020701803.1:0-2065 GCF_002925995.2 Terrapene triunguis | reverse complement strand
GCTTTGTTACAAGGATAGGATAGAAACTGCGAAACCACCTGATCAGCATCCTATACAGCAAACAGGGAAAGATTAAGAATGAGCTCTCAAAACTGGATACTCTCATAAGAAACAAACTTCCTCATGGATAGACTTTACAAAAACTAGACAAGCCATTTACAAGACAAACTTTGCCTCTCTACGAAGGAAAAAGGACACTAAACTATCTAAACTGCTACATGCCACAAGGAGCCACAACAGTAGTTCCCTTAACCCACCCAGCAATATTGTTAATCTTTCCAGCTATACTCTTAGCCCAGCAGAAGAGTCTGTCCTATCTCGGGGCCTCTCCTTTTGTCCCTCCAGACCCACGAACATGATACAGTTCTGCGGTGACCTAGAATCCTACTTTCGACGTCTCCGACTCAAAGAATATTTCCAACATACCTCTGAACAGCATACTAACCCACAGAATCCCCCCTACCAGCACTACAAAAAAAAGGATTCTGCGTGGACTCCTCCGGACGGTCGAAACAACAGACTGAATTTCTACATAGATTGCTTCCGTCAACGAGCAAAGGCTGAAATTGTGGAAAAGCAACATCACTTGCCCCATAACCTCAGCCATGCTGAACACAACGCCATCTACAGCCTCAGAAACAACCCTGACATCATTATCAAAAAGGCTGACAAAGGAGGTGCTGTCCTCATCATGAATAAATTGGAATATGACCAAGAGGCTGCTAGACAGCTCTCTAACAGCACATTCTACAGGCCATTATCCTCTGATCCCACTGAGGATTACCTAAAGAAACTACACCATCTGCTAAAAAAACTCCCTGACAAAGCACAGGAACAAATCTGTACAGACACATACCTAGAACCCCGACCAGGGACATTCTATTTGCTACCCAAGATCCATAAACCTGGAAATCCTGGACGCCCCATCATCTCAGGCATTGGCACCCTAACATCAGGCTTGTCTGGTTATGTGGACTCTCTCCTCAGACCCTACGCTACCAGCACTCCTAGCTATCTTCGAGACACCACTGACTTCCTGAGGAAACTACAATCCATCGGTGATCTTCCAGAAAACACCATCCTGGCCACTATGGACGTAGAAGCCCTCTACACCAATATTCCACACAAAGATGGACTACAAGCTATCAGGAACAGTATCCCCGATAATGTCACAGCTAACCTGGTGGCTGAACTCTGTGACTTTGTCCTCACCCACAACTATTTCACATTTGGGGACAATATATACCTTCAAGTCAGTGGCACTGCTATGGGTACCTGCATGGCCCCACAGTATGCCAACATTTTTATGGCTGACTTAGAACAACGCTTCCTTAGCTCTCGTCCCCTAACGCCCCTACTCTACTTGCGCTACATTGATGACATCTTCATCATCTGGACCCATGGAAAAGAAGCCCTTGAGGAATTCCACCATGATTTCAATAATTTCCATCCCACCATCAACCTCAGCCTAGATCAATCCACACAAGCGGTCCATTTCCTGGACACTACTGTGCTAATAAGCGATGGTCATATAAATACCACCCTATACCGGAAACCTACTGACCTCTACACTTACCTACATGCCTCTAGCTTTCATCCAGGACACACCACACGATCCATTGTCTACAGCCAAGCTCTAAGATATAACCGCATTTGCTCCAATCCCTCAGATAGAGACAAGCACCTACAAGATCTCTATCAAGCATTCTTAAAACTACAATACCCACCTGCTGAAGTGAAAAAACAGATTGACAGAGCCAGACCAGTACCCAGAAGTCACCTCCTACAAGACAGGGCCAACAAAGAAAATAACAGAACACCACTAGCTGTCACCTTCAGCCCCCAACTAAAACCTCTCCAGCGCATCATCAGAGATCTACAACCTATCCTGAAAGATGATCCTTTACTCTCACAGATCTTGGGAGACAGACCTGTCCTCGCTTACAGACAACCCCCCAACCTAAAGCAAATACTCACCAGCAACCACACATCACTGAACAAAAACACTGACCCAGGAACCTATCCTTGTAACAAAGCCCGATGCCAACTCTGTCCACATATCTAT
>NW_020701802.1:0-5202 GCF_002925995.2 Terrapene triunguis | reverse complement strand
CAGAGAGGGGTTAGAGTCCCCGGAGAAGGGGTTAGAGTCCCCAGAGAAGGGTTAGAGTCCCTACAGGCTAAATGGGACAATTTGGCAGTAAGTGCCCGGGGGACGCCCCGTTGTCTCTGGTACTTAGAGATTGGAAGGAAATCTCTGGCACTACCGGTTTGACTAAATCTAAGATGAGAGACTTATGCCAAATTCAATGGCCTTCCTTTACTGCTCATTTGTCCCCGACTAAAGATTGGCCTAGCTGCGGAACCTTTTCTGCAGACAGGATGAATTCTTTCAGGGATATTCTGGTTGATCTTAGACCGGGACAAATGGATTATTTATTTGTATGGTATAACTATAAACCAAAAGAAAAACTGCTTTCAGCCCCAGCTGGCTGTAAAAAAATATAGACAGAGGCAAACCAAAGACAATACAAGTTACAAGTGCTGAGATTACATTTGCAAAGCTTAACTGTCCAGTGAGATCCAACAGTCTGCCTTTGAGACCCTGGAGCTGGCGTGGTTTGGGGACGCTGTGAAGAAGCCACAGGCAGCCAGCCTGGACTGGAATCTCTGAAAGAGACGCCGCAGGAGACCCCAGGGTGTAAAAGAACAGCCCTCCCAAGAGTGGAAGCAAGTCAGAGATTTTGGACAAGCTGTATACAGGATAATCTCCCGTCCACCTCTCCCCCTTCTCTGGACGTTATACAAAGACGTGGCCAGTCTGGACGTACGTGTGTGAGTATGAAAGTGTGCCCACTCTCAGCCGCAGTAAGTCTGAGAACCGGAGAGGGGTTTAGCATTCCTCTCTCCACCCTGGTTGACTGGGAAGGGTGTCAAGTGGATCTACCCCAGTCGTAGCAGGACTGGGCAATACAGAAGTTGGAGAAAAGGGAAGAGTTGTGTACTTGATAACTAGAATTAAGCAATTAAGAGCATAGATCATGAACCAGGCAGCAAGCCTTGAGACAGGACTTCCAGGCAGAAAAGGAAGCACTGGCTAAGCAAGTACCGGTCCTTCAGTGACTTGTCAGAATTGAACCATTTGTGTTTGCATATGCTGTAACAGCAGTGTGTTTGCCACAAAAGAAAATTGAATAGTTAGACGCCAATGAGCCATGCGTTTTTGCCCAGGTGGCAAGCCTCACGAGGGAGGACTCAGGTAGCCTTGTGAGTAAGAATGTTTAAGGGAAGAGACCAGGAAGGGTGGGGGCTAGTTGAGAAGCCCACCATCCTAGCTAAATTGATAGTGAAACAAGCCGGTGCCCATGGAAGGGACGGTTCAGCAAGAAAAGCAGGATCGGGCCCAAGCGGGCAGTCAACAGATAAATTAAAAAACAGGTTAAAAACTTTAAAGGCATAGTGAAAGAAAAGGAGTAAGTAATTATAAGCATGGCGATTTCAAATCCCCAGGACAATAATTGGAATGGTAAAAACTGAGTTGATTGGGTGTCGTTTTGGGAGACAAGCAAGTGATTTAAGAAAAGAGAGAGTGAGAAGTTAACTCTATAGTTGCTAGAGGGAATTAAGCCGTGAAACTTGGTAAGAATTTCTGTAAGTAATCCAGGCAAGAGGTTATTTAAGTGGAATTATTCGACTATGAATAATTTAGTCGAATTTGCTGAAGAACACTCCTGCTGTGTACAATCTGTATTTTATGAGTTTAAGATGAATTGGTATTGTTTAAAGTTGCAAAACCGAGAATACTTTTGCCAGGCACAGGAAACTAGTGTTGTTTAAGGTATTTAGCATTTAATCCTTAAGGTGACTTAATGCTACAAGATTTAAAATGTTTTAAATAAAGACCAAAGGTTGTGGCTGCAGCAGGGTAGTCAAAGCCAAAAGAATAAAAGATTTGAATTTGTTTTTAGGTAAAAGATCTGGTAAAGAGAAAGAAGGACAGTGCCCCTGGCTCTGTGTAGTCAAGCTGTCACTTTGCTGTGGGTGCATGAAGATTTTGTAAGCATAAAAGAAACAGTTACACCTTGTGTAGAAATTAATGTGGCTAGCATTGTGGAAATTGAATTGTGGAGAAAATGTGCATTTTCCCCAGAACATGTGCAGTGTATATTGTAGCAGAGGTAAAAGAAATGCAAACCTACCAATATAGGTTGTGTTGTCTTTTTCAGATCACTGTGTGTTTGAAAGCAGGAGTTAGAAGTAAAAGGCAATCAAAAGTCTGGGAAAGTTAATTGTGACCCTTTTTAAAGTAAGAATCTTTAAGCTGTGGATAGCTTTGGATCTGGAAGCAAGCCAGAAAGCATCTGTATTAATGCAAATTATCTAACTAATAAGGTAGAAGCCACTGAAACCTGGGCTGTCTATAAAACAAATACAAGGAAATATGGGGTAATTCCTCTGTTTTGCCTGAAATCAACAAGAGTATGTGTATATAAAGGAAATATTTTAAGCAAATAATGTCTTTCAGATCATCAGAGAAAACGGATGCCAGCTGAACAGCATTCAACGTACCATGCATTTACTGGTACAATAGGAATTATTTTTGTGTTCTATGTCCTGTCTTGTGGTGTTTGTCTTGTGGCCAGAATTGTTGTGTTTAATATTTTCATAAGACAGTCTAGTTCAAAATTAAATAGGAGGGTTAAATAAAAAAGCAGATACTTGTTTTATTCAACTTGGAATACAAAGTGTTTGGATAAATCAGGAAAAATGTAATATACTAAAGTCTAATACATTTGCTTAAGTAAGAAAAAGAAACTTCATTGGTCAAATCTTTTAATTGAAAAAAAAATGTTGTTAAAATTTGCATATCAACAGTCTTTGGAAGCAAGGACATGGAAGGTTAACCCACTCCCCATATTGCACATGGGATCCTTCTGGCTACCTCAGATTTCTAGCCAGAGGGCTGGGGAGAAAGGAAAGCTATTGGACACCAGAGGTTGTACCGAGTGGACTCCTCAAAAGTGGGAGTGCTTGTCCTGGTTTGTTGCTCCAAAGTGCTGTATATAAGTTATTTTACTGGAAGGGTGTGTATGGCAGACATTGAATAATAAGACTAATGTACTGTATAATGGCAATGTGTATGTGTTCATTGTTGAGAAAAGGTGTATGAGTGAAGAGTGGAAGTTTCCTTTGTAGGTTAAAAGAAGCCAAGAAGGGGAGAAGAAAAAAGAACAGAACGAGTTAACTGAGGAAAAATAGCTAGCAAGCTCAGTCCAAAGATAAGACATTGGCCCCATCCAAGAATACTGCCCACAGCTAAGACTTGGCCGACAGCCAGGAAAAGGGGGGCTTGAATAAGCCTAAGCAGCTGTAAAATCTGCAAAACACTGCCAGGCATTAATGAAATGTGTTAGGTTTTTTCACAGGTAAAAAAGCACTACCCAAAGACCGTAGCAGTCCTGCCATTCATTGAAACCAGGAGACTGAGTCTACGTAAAGTCCATCAACGAAAGACTGCTTTGACTCCATGCTGGAAAGGCCCTTTCCAAGTCCTGTTAACCACCAACACTGCTGTGAAGTGCCAAGGACTGCCTACCTGGACCCATGCTTCTCACTGCAAAAAGACCCCTCCACCTCGGGAGGACTCTCCAACTGATGATCAGCCTATTCCTCCTTCTAACTCTGCTGTGCCTTCTGGACAGCAGGAAAAAGAAAAAAAAGACAAGGTGAAGTGCTAGTAACCTCTCCCTTGTCCACTGACAGACCTACTGTGCCTTTGGATTTTTTCTAAAAGAAGCAAAACACATTACAGGGTGATGTGCTAGTAACCTCTCCCCTGTATGATGCTGAACCACACTGTTTCAGAAAAAGAAAAGAAGGAACACTTGCTTCATTGAAACCACCAAAGTCCAGGGATTCCTGACTACAAGAGACATTAAGAACTGACCCTGGTGAAGAAACAAAGAATTATACACTGGCAGGAAAAAACTTGTGGGACCCATGCTTGGGAATGTGGTATAGTACTACACCAAAGAAATGTATTAGGATATCAATGAACTGTGATTAACACTACACTAGGGACTGTTAAATTTTCATTACCCTTATCCAGTTTCCAGATCACCTCTACATACCCAAATTGTTAAAAAGGGGCTGCTATTAGATTAGCACAACAGAGGGCTTGGGTTATTTCCTCTAGAAAGAAGAGAGACTTGACCGGATCCCTATGGGATGGGGCCAATAGTACAGCAGCAGTTTGAAATATTTTTAAAAACCAAAAACATGATAAGAAATTGGGGCAACTAAAGAAGGCCACAGGCCTTATTTCTGAGGCACAGCTAACCCAAGTACAGGCTAGAATTGGTGAGTTACATGTTATCTCCTCCCTTAGTTCTATGACCCAGAAGTTGCTGACAGAGATGGTATTAAATATCACTGAGGCTGGGAAGGCATTGCAGTGGGATCTAGCATGTTCAGGCTTGGCCCACTGCCCTTACAGACATATCAGGAGTACCATCTGATCTGTGGCCATGGAGACATACTTGGAGACTTTCTAGGTGGAAGTGCGAACATTCTCAATGCTCCTTCCAAGCATATGGACCGGTTGGGGGGGTGTGGGCTCCCACATACCGAATCCTGCCGGGTCCATGGGGAGGATGCATGTGGAATTGGGTAATTCACCGAGAAATCTGGGAAATTAGACTACCGCCAAAAGCCTTGGTGGACTTGGCAGCTGAACAGCGAAAACTAAGGCAAATGGTACTCCAAAACCGCCTGGCATTGGATATATTACTAGCTTCTCAGGGAGGAACATGTGCATTAATTGGACAGGAATGCTGTGTGTATGTCCCAGACGTTTATAATGCCACTTGGGAAAGAGCAAACCAGCTTATGGAGGTAGCAAAGGACCATGAAGGAAAGCGGATTGAGTCCTGGTGGAGTAACCTGTTCAATTGGATTCCAAATATAGGTGGTTGGCTCCATAATGTACTCCGAAGCGCTGTTGTAATTATATGCGGCCTACTGGCCTTGTATGTAATGATAAAGGTTGGATGTTGGATGGGCACCAAGGTGTGTTCCGTCCAAAAGTAACCAACCCCAAGCTCACCACTCATGGCAGTTAGTTGTCCCAGGAGTCCCTCCAAGGTACTCCAGGGACAAAGGGGGGATTGTTAGGCCCAAAAACATGGAGTATAGAACAGGTTGTTTGGCCAGCTTAGCCAAAGTTAGGCTAACAGTAGTTGCTGGGCCATTCCTGTCTCTCTGTAAACATGAAGACATGCTTGCTTGGGCTTCAAAGAATGAGATAAGGGGGGGG
>NW_020701801.1:0-1065 GCF_002925995.2 Terrapene triunguis | reverse complement strand
CAAGGTCTTGAAGATTTGGTAACAGGCTTCAGACCAAGCAACCTTCTTGAGGCTAGAGTTCTTCACCAGGTCCGTGAGGGGTCTGGCTATCATGGGCAAAGCTGGATATGAACTGTCCATAGTACTTGGCCCATCCCAAAAATTGTCTAACTTGCCTCTGTTCATGGGATAGGGAAGTCCATCCAAAGCCTGGACTCTCCTAACTGAAGGCCTACGTTTTCCCTTTCCGACAGTGTATCAAAGATACATCACCTCATGAAACCCCAATCAGAACTTGGCTGCGTTTACTCTGAGGCCAGCGTCCTCAAGGGCCCGTCTGACTGCCAATATATGCTCAAGGTGTTTCTCCCAATCACAACTATAAATGATCATATCTATGCAAGTTGCTGCACACTGATGGTACAATTGTAGGATTGCATCCATCAACCTTTGGAAGGTGACAGCAGCCCCATGAAGGCCAAAGGGTATAGTCTTGAAGTGGTACACGCTGAAGGTTGTTGCAAAGGCTGTTTTCTCTTGAGACCCAAATGTTATCAGAATCTGCCAGTAGCCCTTGGTCAGATCTAGGGTCTTGAGCACCATGACAGTGGGGCTCTGCCACCTGCTGAGAGATTCCTCTACCATCCACAGGTCCAACATTGCCTGAAGCTCCTGATGTACAGTGCCCCACATTTTTCTGGCCAGGGGTGGTGGCTTTCCCAGACCTTCTGCCCAGGTTGTTATGATGTGGTGACAAGTCAGCTGGGTTCTCCGAGTTTGTTCTGAGAAAACAAAAGGGAAAGATCGGACCACCTGCAACACTGGAGCCCACAGGGATAGCTAGAGCCCTTCCCCCTCAAGAACCATGTCTGAGTCCTGAGATAACAAAGCCTGGAGGCCCAGTTCTGGATTGGGAGGGAAGGATGTTATGAACATGCTCTTGTGGTCCTGCCAGGCCTTTAGAAGGCTTTTGTGATAAATCTGGGTCTCTTTCCTCTTCCCCAGTTGCTGAATTTCATAATCCACTGCTCCCACCTGGCAAGGTCTTGAAGATTTGGTAACAGGCTTCAGACCAAGCAACCTTCT
>NW_020701800.1:0-3041 GCF_002925995.2 Terrapene triunguis | reverse complement strand
ACTGTACTTCTTCGGTACACTCAGGAGTGTTAAGTTCAGGTCCATCAGATCAGCAATTCATTCCTCAGCAAAGAACAAGACATGCAGTGCAGAGAATACAATTTAATTTTCTTTTCAATAACTCATTTGGACTACTAAAAAAAATAAAAGAGTAAATTACAACTATATTTTCTAGTCATGTAAATTACAACTGTGACCAACTTGTACTTAGACAAGACCCCTTAAAACAACAAACAGAAGTTACCTAGCAGTCTCCCTTCCCCTCTACTCCCTTTCTTTCTAAAAGCTCCAACCTTGAAGAACAATACACAAAGCTTCAGAATTTGGGATTCTAGTTAATTTTGTTGTATTTTCTTTTTCTAAGCATATTGATACCGAAGTGGAGGAGAGAGAAACAGTGCAAAATCCCTACCACAAAAACAAAGACGGGAATACAGAAAGGTGCATAAAGACATGTTTTCTATTCCCGATTTCCACAAAAAGTATCCAGTTACAAAAATCTCATTATTTCTGGTGAGGAGTTATGGGCTAATAGTAAAATATTCTGATATGCTATTTCTCGAGAATACGCAGGCATCAAATAGTTTACCAGGAAATTGCCCACATACAGTAGACCACTTTAGATGAAAGATTACTACAGAACCTTAAACTGCCGATTATTTCATAAAGACAAACTGGTGTAGAGATACTCCAAATCCCAAAATGAGACAAAGGCACTAGAACCCATTACATGTTTAGTATGTGTGTTTGCAGAAGGGACACTGAAAATACAGGCATTATGCAATCACCCAAAATAACAAAATACTGTACTACACGGGGAAAAATAGCCAAAAAGTATTTAGCAAGAAGTCTCATGACCATCCTTGCAGCCTCTAGCACTACAATCAGACTTATTGAAGTCATCCCTAGTGAGCATTACTGGACATCTTGTCACAATTTCAGCATAAAAGATGTAGTTGACTAGTCAGGAATCTATCAAATTACAAACATTTAAATAATGGGTTTTTACATTCCTTAATTGTTTTGGTGCTTTTTTTTAATTTATCAAAATATTCCAGTACAAAGTTGCTCATTCCTGTAACTCTTCCACTAAAAAGTTTCCTTGCAATACAGTCATGTTTGCTGCCCACTGGGGTAAGGAATGTCATAAGCATTGTTGTATTTTATTTTCTATGGGCTTGTCTTCACTGCATTGTCAGCTCAAGCTATAACTCGAGTTTTACCCCTAACTCCACTACTATCCACACAGGAAAATCTCTTTCTCAAGTTAAGCAGTGCTTTAAACTCAAGCTAGCTAGCCTGTCAGGGGATGTGGATTGAAGGTCGAGTGCTGGTGACGCTGGAGACAGAAATGCAGCGGGGATGCAGCAGCTTCTGTTACATCATTTTAGACTGTTAATTAAATCACTGTATAGTTGGAGTGTTTTGCATTGTGGTTATTCTAGTTCTATTAGCTCAAGTGAGGATGGAGAGGAATAACTCAAGTGGAGTAACTCAGCCCAACTGTTGAAGTGAAGACAAGCTGTATGTTCGCAGGATGGGAGTACTGTGGGACAATTTTGGTTTACAAGGCTGAAGCCTTGTCTATCTGGTGTTTTAATCTGCACCAGAGGAGTGTAAATTCTAGGGCACGCTAACTGGCTCGTGTGGACCCTGATGGTGTACACTAGGGATCCTTCAGTGCACGCCAGCAGGGTCCGTCTGGGCCAGTCAGTGCGCAACACGCTAGTACACATTAGAATTTACACCTCTCCGGTGTGGGCTAACACACTGCGTAGACAGGCCCTCAACTGGCTTCAGTATTTATATTAGGTACAGTTACTTTTGGGGTTTTTAGATTTGTTTTTTGTTCCATTTCTGTTAGACCCTCTAGAGGCACCATAATAAGTTACAATTTATTACTACTATGTTGTATATACACTCAAACAGTTTGAGTCCCATTTTCACTACCTAAATTGTACATAACTAGCTCCTCTTGAACATGGAAATTAGAACTGCTATGCCGGGGCATAGACAACTTTGGACTTTAAACCCTTCCTCCAAATTTAGGGATTGCATTAATGAATACCGGAAAAACTGAGTTTAGAACTGTAGCTCATTTATCTCACTTTCATTACAAGTGAACAGATTTAGCGAGAGTACAAAACTATTCATTACAATGATACTAAACAACTATTTTATTATTTTATTTTAACTCTAAGCTCACCTCCACCAAATAAAAAAAGTTGTCTACATCCCTGCTATAATAGTAGCAGGAGACTCAAATTTGCCTTTCATACTACTCCAGGAGAAGGAATCAGAGTATTGACTTCTTCCACAACAAATATATGGAAGATATTTAATAAAACAGGGCACACTTATGCTCTGAAATCTTGTCATTTTGATCATCATCTAATACCAGCATAATTTTGGAAGCAAATGTCTCAAGAGCCACTACTGTTAGAAATTAATGCTTTATACTATTTGAAAATTAAGATTGCTGTTTTCAAAAGGAATAAAAGCATATGGGTTTCTAACTCTATCTGTTCTCTAGATGACACAGTGAGGAAAGGAGGTCACCATAATATGATTTTTAAGCTTGATATCTGATGACTTGCCAGGAAACAAGTGCTATCAACTGCTGGAAAGTGGGTATACTGCTTCAGTTTCTAGACATAGGTATTCAAAAATACTGAACTGTAAAACAATCACTTATCCATTGGATTACAATTTTAGTGATTTAGTGCTGTGTTAAGCCCCGTATCAGTGGCAAATACCAGAGCTCAGACAGCATAATTTTCAATCAAAAAATTAAAGACTATCAAGTGATAAAAGGGAGTTTTGGGCTGCTAAGAAAGAAGTTGATCAGATTTCAGAAAAAAGAAAAATGAAGATCAGAATGAGTTAGTCTATAGACCATCATATACTGGTTTTCACTTAGCTATGTATGAAAGTGCCATTCTCACTGTACCTTGTAATATCTGAAGTAGTCTCGTTCTTGCAGTTTCTGTATTTTGGGGAAGATCTTGTAAGTATTGAAGTCATCAATGCTTTCTATATCA
>NW_020701799.1:0-5271 GCF_002925995.2 Terrapene triunguis | reverse complement strand
GATCCCCACTTTGAACCTTAGGGTACAAATGTAGGGGCCTGCATAAAAACTTCTAAGCTTATCTACCAGCTTAGCTTTGGTCCGCTGCCACCATCACAAGAATTCCCTCCCTGGGAAGCCTTGAGAAACCTTTCACCAATTCCCTGGTGAACACAGATCCAAACCCCCTTGGATCTTAAAACAAGGAGAAATTAACCATCCCCCCTCCTTCCTCCCACCCTCCTTTCACCAACTCCTGGTGAATACAGATCCAAACCCCCTTGGATCTTAAAACAAGGAGAAATCAATCTGGTTCTTAAAAAAGAAGGCTTTTAATTAAAGAAAAAGGTAAAAATCATCTCTGTAAAATCAGTATGGAGAATACTTTACAGGGTAATCAAACTTAAAGAGCTCAGAGGACCCCCCTCTGTCTTAGGTTCAAAGTACAGCAAACAAAGATACACACTCTGGTAAAAAGGTACATTTACAAGTTGAGAAAACAAAGTAAATCTAAGATGCCTTGCTGTCTTTTTACTTACTAGTTTGAAATAGGAGAGACTTGTTTAGAAAGATGGGGAGAACCTGGATTGATGTCTGGTCCCTCTCAGTCCCAAGAGCGAACCACCCGTTAAAACAAAGAGCACACACAAAAGCCTTTCCCCCCCCCAAGATTTGAAAGTATCTTGTCTCCTTATTGGTCCTTGGGTCAGGTGTCAGCCAGGTTACCCGAGCTTCTTAACCCTTTACAGGTAAAAGGATTTGGAGTCTCTGTACACAGAGAGCTGTTACCCTTCCCTTTATAGTTATGACACGCCCCCCAAATCACAGATAGTGTTGGACGTTCGGTTCCACACTGGCTGTGATTTCTTCCTGGAGTTCTAGGAGAAAACAGAGTTAGTAAGACACATGTACCTTTAGACATACTACTGATTATATAAAAACTAACAATATGTTTCATTCCAAGAACAATTGTTAACCAGTTAACTCTGGGAAACTTTCCCGGGAGAGTGCATCAGCCACTTTGTTAGAAGCTCCCGAAATGTGTTGTATTTCAAAATCAAAATCTTGGAGAGCTAAACTCCATCGAAGAAGTTTTTTGTTATTTCCCTTGGCGGTATGAAGCCACTGTAGCGCAGCATGGTCTGTTTGTAGTTGGAAACGCCGTCCCCAAACATATGGGCGTAGCTTTTCCAGCGCATATACAATGGCGTAGCATTCCTTTTCGCTGATTGACCAGTGGCTTTCCCTGTCAGACAGTTTCTTGCTGAGAAACACGACAGGATGGAATTCTTGATCCGGTCCTTCCTGCATTAAAACTGCTCCCACGCCTCTCTCGGAAGCATCTGTGGTTACTAGGAACGGTTTGTCAAAGTCTGGGGCCCTTAGCACAGGGTCAGACATGAGTGTTGCCTTAAGCTGGTTAAAGGCCTTTTGACACTTATCAGTCCACTGAACTGCATTTGGCTGTTTCTTTCTGGTTAGGTCTGTCAGCGGGGCGGCGATTTGGCTGTAGTGTGGTACAAATCGCCTATAATATCCGGCCAAGCCTAAGAAGGATTGGACCTGTTTCTTTGACTTTGGAACCGGCCACTTTTGGATAGCATCCACTTTGGCCTGTAGGGGATTTATAGTTCCTTGACCCACCTGGTGCCCCAGGTACGTCACTCTGTTTTGGCCTATTTGACACTTTTTAGCCTTAACAGTTAGTCCTGCCTGTCGGATGCGCTCGAAGACTTTTCCCAGGTGCTCCAGGTGCTCTGTCCATGAATCAGAAAAAATGGCCACATCATCGAGGTAGGCAACTGCAGATTCTTCCAATCCCGCTAGGAGACCATCTACAAGTCTTTGGAAGGTGGCGGGTGCATTTCGCAACCCGAAAGGGAGTACATTGAATTCGTACACCCCTGCCTGGGTGACGAAGGCTGACCTTTCCTTAGCGGGTTCATCTAGTGGTACTTGCCAGTACCCTTTGGTTAAGTCTAAAGTAGAGATGAATTGGGCATGTCCCAATTTTTCCAATAGCTCATCTGTGCATGGCATTGGATAGTTGTCAGGACGAGTTACAGCATTTAGCTTACGGTAGTCCACGCAAAAGCGTATTTCCCCATCTGGTTTGGGAACTAGAACCACTGGAGATGCCCATGCACTGGTAGAGGGGCGGATTATACCCATCTGTAGCATGTCCTGGATCTCCCTTTGTATAGCAGCTTGGGCATGAGGTGACTCCCGGTAGGATGGGGTTCTAATTGGGTGAGCATTACCTGTGTCAATGGAGTGGTATGCCCGTTTGGTCCGTCCTGGAGTGGCTGAGAAAATCGGTGCAAAGCTTGTGCACAGCTCCTTGATCTGCTGTCGCTGCAGACGTCCCAGGGTCGTGGAGAGGTTCACCTCTTCCACGCCACCATTCCTTTTTCCTTCGTAGTAGACACCTGCCGGCCACTCCGCGTCATCTGTTTCCTGGGCTGTAAACTGGCAAACGTTTAATTCTCTGGAATAAAAGGGCTTAAGAGAATTAACATGGTATACCTTAGGCTTTATGTTGGAGGTGGGGGAGGCTATGAGATAGTTAACAGCTCCTAGGCGCTCCTGGACCGTGAATGGTCCTTCCCACGACGCTTCCATTTTATGGGCCTGGAGCGCCTTTAAGACCATGACTTGGTCTCCTACTTTGAAGGACCGTTCTCTGGAATGTTTATCATACCAGGCCTTTTGCTCTCCCTGAGCATCCTTTAGGTTTTCTTTAGCAACGGCTAAAGAGTGTCGGAGGGTGTTTTGTAGGTTGCTTACAAAGTCTAGAATGTTAGTTCCTGGAGAAGGCGTAAACCCCTCCCATTGCTGCTTCACCAACTGTAATGGCCCCTTAACCTCGCGGCCATACACAAGTTCAAATGGTGAAAACCCTAAACTGGGATGTGGTACAGCCCTGTAGGCAAAAAGCAACTGCTGCAACACTAGGTCCCAATCATTGGAGTGTTCATTTACGAATTTACGTATCATAGCCCCCAAAGTTCCATTAAACCTCTCCACCAGACCATTGGTTTGATGGTGATGAGGGGTGGCAACCAAGTGATTCACCCCATGAGCTTCCCACAGGTTTTTCATGTTCCCTGCCAGGAAATTAGTTCCCGAATCTGTAAGGATGTCGGAGGGCCAACCTACCCTGGCAAAAATGTCTGCTAATGCCTGGCACACACTTTTAGTCTTGGTGTTGCTTAAGGGTACAGCTTCCGGCCATCGGGTAGCAAAATCCATGAAAGTCAGTACGTACTGCTTTCCTCTGGGTGTCTTCTTTGGGAAAGGACCCAGAATATCCACAGCTACTCGCTGAAATGGGACCTCAATTATGGGTAGTGGCTGGAGAGGGGCTTTAACCTGGTCTTGGGGCTTTCCCACTCGTTGGTACACCTCACAAGACCGGACATAATTAGCAACGTCCTTGCCCATTCCCTCCCAGTGGAAGGACTTCCCCAACCGGTCTTTGGTTCTGTTCACCCCAGAATGGCCACTGGGATGATCATGGGCTAAGCTCAAGAGCTTTACCCGATACTTAGTGGGAACCACCAACTGTCTTTGAGGATGCCAGTCTTCCTGGTGCCCACCAGAAAGAGTCTCCTTGTATAAAAGTCCTTGTTCTACAACAAACCGGGATCGGTTAGAAGAGCTGAGAGGCGGTGGGGTGCTCCGTGCCGCCGCCCAAGCTTTCTGAAGGCTGTCATCTGCTTCCTGGTCGGCCTGGAACTGTTCCCTTGATGCTGGAGACATCAGTTCCTCCTTGGACTGTGGACTGGGGCTTGGTCCCTCTGGAAGCGATGCAGGTGCTGGGGCTGTTTCCACTGACCGTGAACCGCTGTCCGCTGGTGCACTATGTGGTATCTCAGGCTCTGGCTGAGCCTCTTGGGTAGGGTTATCTGCTGCTTCCGCCAGTTCAGGCTCGCTGGTGCCCTCTGGCATTGGAGTTGTAGACGGGTTTGCAAGCGCTGGACTCCGTGCCGGCAATGGTTCTGGTGCTGGTTGCGTTGCCAGTTCCGGTTCCGGGACTGGCTTTGGCTGGGTCTCTGGGATTGGATCCACTACGGCTGTTGCAGTCGTTGGCAGGGGATCCGGTTCCACCACCTGTGTTTGGGTCTCCGGTAACACAGACGGGGCCCTGGTGGACGGCTCAGGAACAGGGATGGGGGTGGAAGCTTGCTTAGCCTGGCTGCGGGTGACTATTCCCACCCTCTTGGCTAGCTTCACATGGTTGGCCAAGTCTTCCCCCAGCAGCATGGGGATGGGATAATTGTCATAGACTGCAAAAGTCCACATTCTTGCCCAGCCCTTGTACTGGACATGCAACTGGGCTGTAGGCAAGGTTACAGACTGTGACACGAAGGGTTGAATTGTCACTGTAGCCTCCGGGTTGATGAGTTTGGGGTCCACTAGGGATTGGTGGATAGTTGACACTTGTGCCCCAGTGTCCCTCCAAGCGATAACCTTCTTTCCGCCCACTCTCAAGGTTTCCCTTCGCTCCGAGGGTATGAGAGAGGCATCTGGGTCTGGGGATCTTTGGTGTGACTGGGGTGTAATGAACTGTAATCGGTTGGGGTTCTTGGGGCAGTGAGCCTTTATATGCCCCAGTTCATTACATTTAAAACATCGCCCTGCTAAGGTATCACCGGGGCGATGTTGGTTGGTGGAGACTGGTGGGGTGGGGTGAGAAGGCGTCTGGGGTTTCCCTTGGGATGTGGGTGGGGCCTTGGGTTGTCCCCGGTGGTAAGGTTTTGTTTCGGCTTGCCTCTTCTGATATTCGCTCCAACTGCTACTAGCTTTTTTCTTTTCTGTCACCTCCACCCATTTGGCTCCAATCTCCCCCGCCTCGGTTACAGTTTTGGGCTTCCCATCTAGGATGTACCTTTCTATTTCCTCAGGAACACCCTCTAAAAACTGCTCCATTTGCAATAGGAAGGGCAACTCTTCCGTAGATTTAACATTTGCTCCTGATATCCAGGCATCCCAATTTTTTTGAATGTGGTAGGCATGCCGGGTAAATGACACATCTGGTTTCCACCTTAGGGCTCTGAACCGCCGACGGGCATGCTCAGGTGTTAGCCCCATTCTGATTCTGGCCTTGTTTTTAAAAAGTTCATAACTGTTCATGTGTTCCTTAGGCATTTCAGCCGCGACCTCTGCTAAGGGTCCACTGAGCTGCGGCCTCAGCTCTACCATGTACTGGGTTGGAGGGATGTTGTATCCAAGGCAGGCCCTTTCAAAATTTTCTAAGAAGGCCTCAGTATCATCGCCTGCCTTGTAGGT
>NW_020701798.1:0-1812 GCF_002925995.2 Terrapene triunguis | reverse complement strand
GGGAAGGAAGGGTGGAGGAGCTGGGAGAGGGAAGATGGGACGGGTGGAGGAGAGAATTTTAGAGCAGCTGTGAGGGGGAAGATGGTAAGGTATGAGAGAATTTGATAGTGGAGCAGGTTTGAGCGGGAAGACGGGTTGGAGGTGAGGAGAGAATGGTGGAGCAGGTGGGAGGGGGAAGATGGGATGGAGGACAGCAATGAATGGTGGAGGAGCTCTGAGGGGGAAGATGGGACCGGGAGAGGAGGGAATGGTGCAGCATATGGGAAGCGATAGGTGGGATGAAGGAGAGGAGAGAATGGTGGAGCAGCTGTGAGGGGGAAAGTGGGGATCGGGGAGAGAAATGAATGGTTGTGCTGCTTTAAGCGGGAAGATGGGATTGAGTGGAGAGTAGGAATTTGATGGGAACACATGGGGAGTGAGGAGGGTCTTGATCAACCTGGTAAAGGGGAGAGGATTGGGGTGGGTACAGAGACTTGGAATGGCAGTGGACACTCTTATTTCAGCATAAGAGTGACTTTTTGCAGCTTAGCTTAACCCACTTCCAAAGCAACAGAAAGATAAATCAGAAAAAGGGCAGTCTTGCACAGGAACAAGAGCATCCACACAGGGAGATATACTTTACTGGTATAGCTATAGCCATTTAAAGTCTCACCATATATTATAGTGGTATAACTTTCCCATACAGACAAGCCCTGACTGAAAGTCAATGGAATTTAGGCTCCTAAGTATCTAAGTCCCCTCTGAAAATGGGATTTAGATGCTTTTAAAGATTTTATCCCATGTTCTTGAGGAACCATGAAAAGGCATCAGGACAGGACGCTTTATTGCTCTTTCCTACAGAAGAGGGGAAAGACAACATATAGCACTTTTCATACATTGCTAAGCACTTTACAATGGAAGGATCATTATACCCATTTTACAGATGGGTAACTAAGGAACAGGGAAGTTAAGTGACTTGCCCAACATCACCAAGCAGGCCAGTGGCAGAGCTGGGAATGGAAACCAGGTCTCCTGAATCTCAGTCCAGTGTTCTAGCCACTAGGCATCACTGCCGTGGCTAATACCCTGCTTTGGTCTGAGATGTAGCATTATTGTGCTGATGCTGGCTTTTTGATCATTGTGATATGTATTTGTGCTGAAAATTACATGCTTTGGTACATATTTGTTGGTGCTTTAACAAAACAGACTGCCTCTGGAAGCCTCCTTCCTATTTCACCCCATCCCAGGTCTTATCCCCCAATTCTCATTTACCCAACTATCTGTTCTGCTACCAGGCTACCAATGCTGCCTTGAGCTCCTGCTCCAAATGAATGTCTCTCCTGGAAACTGCTCAACTCCTATCCCTCAGTCTTCTTGCTCCCCATCTGCAACCTCCACAACCTCCCTCCTTCTCAACGACAATCACATGGGATCTCAGGTGAGACTGCATCTTAGTGGAAACTCATTCAGGATCATACATGAAAAATTATTGCTAAAAATAATGTCAATGACGTGTATACATGGCAGTTAAAATGTTTTCCCACGATGATGTACTTATACAGTTTTACATGCATTTTGTAACATGATGAAGCAAATAAAGATGGAGCTAGCAACAGGTTTCAGAGTAGCAGCTGTGTTAGTCTGTATCCACAAAAAGAATACAAGTACTTGTGGCACCTTAGAGACTAACAAATAGTCAATGGGAAATGCTGGATTGTGGGTGTAGCAAGTTGCGATGCTAAATTTAAGGAGAGTAAGGTTTGCCTACTAGCATTTTACATGCACGCACTAACTTCATTCCCCCAGCAGTGACTTGATTGTCCCTCTCTTTTA
>NW_020701797.1:0-1874 GCF_002925995.2 Terrapene triunguis | reverse complement strand
GAAGGGGGGCTGTGAGAGGGAAGATGGGACAGGGGAGAGGAGGGAAGATGGGACAGGGGAGAGGAGGGAAGGAAGGGTGGAGGAGCTGGGAGAGGGAAGATGGGATGGGGGAGGAGAGAATTTTAGAGCAGCTGTGAGGGGGAAGATGGTAAGGTATGAGAGAATTTAATAGTGGAGCAGGTTTGAGCGGGAAGAGGGGTTGGAGGTGAGGAGGGAATGGTGGAGCAGGTGTGAGGGGGAAGATGGGATGGAGGATAGCAATGAATGGTGGAGGAGCTCTGAGGGGGAAGATGGGACCGGGAGAGGAGGGAATGGTGCAGCATATGGGAAGCGATAGGTGGGATGAAGGAGAGGAGAGAATGGTGGAGCAGCTGTGAGGGGGAAAGTGGGGATCCGGGAGAGAAATGAATGGTTGTGCTGCTTTAAGCAGGAAGATGGGATTGAGTGGAGAGTAGGAATTTGATGGGAACACATGGGGAGTGAGGAGGGTCTTGATCAACCTGGTAGAGGGGAGAGGATTGGGGTGGGTACAGAGACTTGGAATGTCAGTGGACACTCTTATTTCAGAATAAGAGTGACTTTTTGCAGCTTAGCTTAACCCACTTCCAAAGCAACAGAAAGATAAATCAGAAAAAGGGCAGTCTTGCACAGGAACAAGAGCATCCACACGGGGAGATATACTTTACTGGTATAGCTATAGCCATTTAAATTCTCACCATATATTATAGTGGTATAACTTTCCCATACAGACAAGCCCTGAGTGAAAGTCAATGGAATTTAGGCTCCTAAGTATCTAAGTCCCCTCTGAAAATGGGATTTAGATGCTTTTAAAGATTTTATCCCATGTTCTTGAGGAACCATGAAAAGGCATCAGGACAGGACGGTTTATTGCTCTTTCCTACAGAAGAAGGGAATGACAACATATAGCACTTTTCATACATTGCTAAGCACTTTACAATGGAAGGATCATTATACCCATTTTACAGATGGGTAACTAAGGAACAGGGAAGTTAAGTGACTTGCCCAATGTCACCAAGCAGGCCAGTGGCAGAGCTGGGAATGGAAACCAGGTCTCCTGAATCTCAGTCCAGTGTTCTAGCCACTAGGCATCACTGCTGTGGCTAATACCCTGCTTTGGTCTGAGATGTAGCATTGTTGTGCTGATGCTGGCTTTTTGATCATTGTGATATGTATTTGTGCTGAAAATTACATGCTTTGGTACATATTTGTTGGTGCTTTAACAAAACAGACTGCCTCTGGAAGCCTCCTTCCTATTTCACCCCATCCCAGGTCTTATCCCCCAATTCTCATTTACCCAACTATCTGTTCTGCTACCAGGCTACCAATGCTGCCTCGAGCTCCTGCTCCAAATGAATGTCTCTCCTGGAAACTGCTCAACTCCTATCCCTCAGTCTTCTTGCTCCCCATCTGCAACCTCCACAACCTCCCTCCTTCTCAACGACAATCACATGGGATCTCAGGTGAGACTGCATCTTAGTGGAAACTCATTCAGGATCATACATGAAAAATTATTGCTAAAAATAATGTCAATGACATGTATACATGGCAGTTAAAATGTTTTCCCACGATGATGTACTTACAGTTTTACATGCATTTTGTAACATGATGAAGCAAATAAAGATGGAGCTAGCAACAGGTTTCAGAGTAGCAGCCGTGTTAGTCTGTATCTGCAAAAAGAATACAAGTACTTGTGGCACCTTAGAGACTAACAAACAGTCAATGGGAAATGCTGGATTGTGGGTGTAGCAAGTTGCGATGCTAAATTTAAGGAGAGTAAGGTTTGCCTACTAGCATTTTACATGCACACACTAACTTCATTCCCCCAGCAGTGACTTGATTGTCCCTCTCTTTTA
>NW_020701796.1:0-1618 GCF_002925995.2 Terrapene triunguis | reverse complement strand
AGACTCACAGGTAAACAGCCATCTGCAGACAATGGGAGTCATCAAGATTCCAAACCATCATTAATGGCCCACACTTTACATAATTACAATAGGCCCTCAGAGTTACATTTTATATTTCTAGTTTTAGATACAAGAGTGGTACATTTATACAAATCAGATGATCATACTCAGTAGATTATGCACTTTGTAATGATACCTTACAAGAGACCTTTTGCACGGAGCATATCCCAGTTGCATTATATTCACTTATTACCGTATTTTCTCTGAATTTATCCCAGTTACATTATATTGACTTATTATTATATTTTTATAAAACCATGTAGACTGCACAACGTCACACCCTCCTCCTGAACTTACTGCCAGAGACTTGGACACTGACCATGGCGGAGGCAGTATACCTAAAATTGTTTTTGGGCTCCCCTATGGGGCAGACACTCCTGTGCCCCCCAAAAGGGAAAGAGACCCTGATCCAGCTGTAGGTTCACAGCTCCAAGCTATGAGAGACCTTTCGCTGGCCAACAAAATCCCCTCCCTTTCACTCAGGTTGGGTTTGCTTCCAGCTAGAGTCCTTGGGGTTTGTTCCCACCGCAGCAGTCACCAGGACCCCAACTTCCAGCTCCAGGATACATGTCTCTGTGTACCTCTTCCACTCCATTACAGCCAGGTCATGCTTCTGGGTCTTACTTGCTTTGTCTCTTAAGTCCAGGCTGGTGGGCAGCCTTTTCCTTTCCCAGGCAGATTGTACATCAATTTCCATTTGTCTCCCCTTGAGACAATCGCTTGATGAGCTGGGATACCACAGAGAACACCCTCCTGCCAGAACAGGCACCCCTCCACTCCTGTCTTGCTAGGTTAGACACTTCAGTCAGCTTCAGCACAGACAGAGGTTGGGCCACACCCATCTGCAGTTCACTGAAACTGAGATGCACTCAGTTCAGGGGCTTCTTAACAGAGACATTCCCAGTGCCCATTGTTCAGTCTTTCTGGGCAATTTGCAACTTGAGTAGTTTTAGCTTCTTTTGATCTTTATTCTTACTTATTTTGCTTCCTTTTCTGTCCCTACTTCCCTTTCCCGAAATAAGCAAACAGAAAATAACAAACCAGTAACCACTTTGTCTGTTCTCCAGCCACCACACTTAAAACTCACTTAAAATCACTACCAGTATTTCAAAGCAATCAGCTGTGCACAGATCCTGCTCGACTACGCCACTGTGACGGGTTGGATCACAGAAACCCCCTTGGGAGCTGCCACCCGATGTGCCAAGACTATCCCTGCTTCTGTTTTCCCTGCCAGCTCAGGACTCCAGCACCCCGTCTTGCTGAGCGAGACACTCCAGTCTGGCTTCAGACACAGACTCAGGATCTGAATCACTTGTCCCAAAACTGCAAGTTTACCCAAAAACAGCTCACAGGAGTGTGCTTGTCTTTAGCACTCAGATGCCCAACTCCCAATGGGGTCTAAACCCAGATAAATCCGTTTTACCCTGCATAAAGCTTATGCAGGGCAAACTCATAAATTGTCCGCCCTCTATAACACTGATAGAGAGATATGCACAGCCGTTTGCTCCCCTAGGTATTAATACATACTCTGAGTAAATTACTAAATAAAAAGTGATTT
>NW_020701795.1:0-1018 GCF_002925995.2 Terrapene triunguis | reverse complement strand
ATTAAAGGTCCTGAATTCCTGAGGCTGAAAGATAAGTCAAAGGAAAATAGATTCCAAAAGACACCACCACCTCACCAGCAGCTTATAAGACATGTAATAGTCTCAGCTCCAAAGTCCTCAACCCAGTTGCCTGTGAAACCCACCAGGGATTCAGACACAGGCTAATGAAAAAATCTGCCACATCTTGGCATCAAACATCTTGCTTAATATCTTTTCATATACCATGTATGCCTATGGCCGTTGACTCCGCTGACAGAAGTAGTATAGATTGAAATGGGAAGGAGAAATCTTTTCTTTTAGCAATTTCAGATCTATGAGAAATAGAAATTGTTTCTTAGGTGATCACTATAGCTAAGATTTTCAGACCATTTTGGTACATATTTGCCTGCCTTATCTGTGCAAGCATTTAGGGTGACTGAGGGCACAAACTAGCTAACTGCACATGCAATCAGATAATTTTGCATACATCAATGCATCTATTTGATTTTTGCATGCACAATTTTTTGCACACTTCCAAAATTTTAATGCCAAAAAAATCTAATCAACAAAATACTGTGAACTTAGCAGAATCTTTCTTGCATTAAGTTCATTTAAAAAAAAGATCAGAGGCTTGCATTTTCAAAAGTGATTGGTTTGGGTGCCTCAGTTTCCGAATGCTCAACTTGAGACACCTTCATGCGGCCTGATTTTTAGAAGTTGGGTGCTCTTTCTGGAAATCAGAATCCTTTTAAAGTATCTCAAGCTGGGCACCCAAAATCACTAGTCACTTTTAAAAATGTTGGCCCCTTCTCTTTAAGTTAGTGAGATCTAAGGTTGAAGAAAG
Source organism: Terrapene triunguis (assembly GCF_002925995.2). Classification (NCBI taxonomy): domain Eukaryota; kingdom Metazoa; phylum Chordata; order Testudines; family Emydidae; genus Terrapene; species Terrapene triunguis. The sequence continues at coordinate 195 of NW_020701795.1, read as the reverse complement.
CAAACTGTGGGCCAGATTCGTTATTCTTTGCATACCCAAAACTTCCAATGAAGCCAATGGGAATCTTGGCTGAGCAAGGAGTGCTGAATCAGTCCCTATATTCATCTAAGCAGAAGAGAGAGTATAAAGGGGATTGCAATAATCAATAATTAAAGGTCCTGAATTCCTGAGGCTGAAAGATAAGTCAAAGGAAAA
>NW_020701794.1:0-1358 GCF_002925995.2 Terrapene triunguis | reverse complement strand
GTTGGGGTGCAGCAGGGGGTTGGGGTTCAGGCAGGGGGCTCAGGGCAAGGGGTTGGGGTGCTGCAGGGGGTTGGGGTTCAGGCAGGGGGCTCAGGGCAGGGAGTTGGGGTGCAGAACGGGTGTGGGATGCAGCAGGGGGCTCAGGGCAGGGGGTTGGGGGGCAGGGTGTAGGAGGGCTTCGGGCTCCCGGGTGGCAGCGGCGCACACCAGGGCCAGGGCAGGCTGCCGGCCCCGGCCCCGCTCCGGGAAGTAGCTGGAACCATGTCCCTGCGGCCCCTGGGGGAGGGGGACGCAGGGCTCCGCACGCTGCTTGCCGCGCCTCCAGGTACCTCCCCTGAAGCTCCCATTGACCGCAGTTCCCCGTTCCCGGCCAATGGGAGCTGCGGGGGGTGGGGGGTGCCTGGAAGCCGGGCAACACATGGACGGAGCCCTCTGCTTCCGCCTCCTCCCCCCCTGCCCCAGGGATGTGATGCCAGCTGCTTCAGGGAGCGGTGCAGGGCTCGAGGGGGGCAATCCTGCGGCTGTAGTTTGCCCACCCTGGCCTGGCGGGCTGCAGGAAATAGCCCCGCGGGCCGCATGCGGCCCACGAGCCGAGTGTTTGAGACCCCTGCTCTAGGCGCTGTATGCAAGCTCTACACTGTTTTCCCATCAATAACGCCATGTATATTTTCAGGAAGACAGTCCATATTTTTAATATAGTCCAGCCTCACAGAATCAGCATTATCCCTCTTGTTCTTTTTTCAGAGACTTGTAATCACAAAAGATGATTTTTTTAAAATCACTGAATGGACATAAGCAGGGATTTGCTATTTCTAGGTCTTTTTAAAATAACCTCTGCCCCCATTTTTAAATCAAAGATTGTAATCTTATGTTGGTAAAGTGGTAAATTCTGTCACTTTAGAAGTGTGGCTTTGGAGACAGTCTATAAGGGTTTGTGACTCAGAGGAAAGCTGGCAGCTGAGAAAGATTGAAAGTCACTCAAAACATTTCTCTTTTGCAACTTCAAATTAGAGTGAGCTTCTTTACACATCAATAAATGGTCTGTGTGACATTTTGCAATTTTGCTGGGTATCCTACTGTATTTTGATCTTTTGTTGACAGCCGGACAGTTTATGTCTGTTCCATAAAAGGCTGCATGAGAAGCTGTCTGAGTAGGTGTCAAATTATTGAAATGCATAAGTGGAGTTCCCACGCTATCCTGAATAGAATTGACACCCACTTGGCCAGATCATACCCCCTGTTTAAAGCAAATGCAAAGAGTTGCACAAAGGAAGCCATTTGCTGGGCGCAACAAGTTTTATTAGTCCTAGAAAACTCAGGAGCTCACCTACATACTTTTAAGTAACATCTACTGCCAT